>NC_092707.1:419981411-420281411 GCF_047496885.1 Scyliorhinus torazame
TTACTACCTGAGCCACGAGCTAATTGGCACAGTGGCAATAAGGTTAAGGAGGTAAATGCGTGGCTCAAAGATTGGTGTGGGAGGAATGGGTTTGAATTCATGGGACATTGGCACCAGTACTGGGGAAGGAGGGAGCTGTTCCGCTGGGACAGTCTTCACCTGAATCACGCTGGGCCCAGAGTCCTGGCGAATTGTATAACTCGGGCTGTAGATAGAGCTTTAAACTGCAGAGTGGGGGACGGTTCAGTTGTCTGGAGAATTAGAAAATCCAAGTTATAGGAGAAGGTCAGAGTGCAGGTTAATGATGAGGATATTAAACGGGTTAAAGGGGCCAAGGCCTCAGGAGAGGTTAGTAAAGTTTCCAGAACACGGAATAGAACAGAGAGTATAGAAGGGAGCAGGAATATAACCTCAGGCAGAGCAAAAAGGTGACAGGTTTACTGGGTTACTGGGATAGGGTGGAGGTGTGGACTTAGGTGGGGTGCTCTTTCCAAGAGCCGGTGCAGACTCGAAGGGCCGAATGGCCTCCTTCTGCACTGTAAATTCTATGATAATCTATGACCTGTATAAGTGTGACAAGGGAGGTGGTCAATGCAGGACCGAGGGTGAAATGAAATTAAAATGGCTTATTGTCACAAGCAGGCTTCAATGAAGTTACTGTGAAAAGCCCCTAGTCGCCACATTCCGGCGCCTGTTCGGGGAGGCTGGTACAGGAATTGAACCGCGCTGCTGGCCAGCCTTGGTCTGCTTTCAAAGCCAGCTATTTAGCCCTGTGCTAAACCAGCCCCAGGGTGTTGTACTTAAATGCCCGCAGCATACGGAACAAGGTAAATGAGCTTGTTGCACACATTGAAATTGTCCAGTACGATGTTGTGGGCATCACAGAGACGTGGCTGCAAGGGGATCAGGGCTGGGATCTAAATATCCAAGGATATGTGTCCTATCGAAAGGACAGGCAGATGGGAAAAGGGGGCGGGGTTACATTGTCAGTAAGGAATGAAGTTAAACCGATAGCAAGGAGCGATATAGGATCAGAAGGCACAGAATCTCTGTGGGTAGAGTTGAGGAATCGCAAAGGTAAAAAGACCCTGATGGGGGTTATGTACAGGCCCCCGAGCAGTAGTCAGGATGTGGGGCAGAAAATAAATCAGGAGATAGAAAAGTCTGTAAAAAAGGCAACATTACAATAATCATGGGGGACTTCAATATGCAGGTGGACTGGGAAAATTGAATGATTCCATCTTACCTGCTCTATGTTGATGGCTATCTGAAACACCCCCACCGTTTGACGTAGAACAAACCAAGCAGAGCCCCGACCAGGAGCAGGAGGGCAGTCAGCAGAGAGCGGAGAACAATAGAGACCAAATTTCGAGGCACCTCTTCTGAAATATATCATCAACATAAACACAACTTAGTAACGAGGATCGAGCTAGGAGCAGCTAAACACAGTAACTGTAATGGACTGTGTTCATTCGGAGACACACACTGTAACTGTAATGGACTGTGTTCATTAGGAGACACACTGTAACTGTATTGGGCTGTGATCATTCGGAGACACACACTGTAACTGAAGTGGGCTGTGTTCATTCGGAGACACACACTGTAACTGTAATGGGCTGTGTTCATTCGGAGACACACACTGTAACTGTAATGGACTGTGATCATTCGGAGACACACACTGTAACTGTAAAGGACAGTGATCATTCGGAGGCAGACTGTAACTGTAATGGGCTGTGATCATTCGGAGACACACACTGTGACTGTAATGGGCTGTGTTCATTCGGAGACACACACTGTAACTGTAATGGACAGTGTTCATTGGGAGACACACACTGTAACTGTAATGGGCTGTATTCATTCGGAGACACACTGTAACTGTAATGGACTGTGATCATTAGGAGACACACTGTAACTGTAATAGACTGTGTTCATTCGGAGACACACACTGTAACTGGAATGTACTGTGATCATTCGGAGACACAGACTGTAACTGTAATGGACTGTGATCATTCGGAGACACACACTGTAACTGTAATGGGCTGTGATCATTAGGAGACACACTGTAACTGTAATGGGCTGTGTTCATTCGGAGACACACACTGTAACTGTAATGGACAGTGTTCATTCGGAGACACACACTGTAACTGTAATGGGCGGTATTCATTCGGAGACACACTGTAACTGTAATGGACTGTGATCATTAGGAGACACACTGTAACTGTAATGGACTGTGTTCATTCGGAGACACACACTGTAACTGTAATGGACTGTGATCATTCGGAGACACACACTGTAACTGTAATGGGCTGTGATCATTCGGAGGCACGCACTGTAACTGTAATGGGCTGTGATCATTAGGAGACACACTGTAACTGTAATGGGCTGTGATCATTCGGAGACACGCACTGTAACTTTAATGGACTGTGTTCATTCGGAGACACACACTGTAACTGTAATGGGCTGTGATCATTAGGAGACACACTGTAACTGTAATGGGCTGTGATCATTCGGAGACACGCACTGTAACTGTAATGGACTGTATTCATTCGGAGACACACTTTAACTGTAATGGACTGTGATCATTAGGAGACACACACTGTAACTGTAATGGACTGTGATCATTCGGAGACACACACTGTAACTGTAATGAACTGTGTTCATTCGGAGACACACACTGTAACTGTAATAGACTGTGATCATTCGGAAACACACACTGTAACTGTAATGGACTGTGTTCATTCGGAGACACACACTGTAACTGTAATGGACTGTGATCATTAGGAGACACACACTGTAACTGTAATGGACTGTGATCATTCGGAGACACACACTGTAACTGTAATGGACTGTGATCATTAGGAGACACACACTGTAACTGTAATGGACTGTGATCATTCGGAGACACACACTGTAACTGTAATGAACTGTGTTCATTCGGAGACACACACTGTGATTGTAATGGACTGTGTTCATTCGGAGACACACACTGTAACTGTAATGGACTGTATTCTTTCGGAGACACACACTGTAACTGTAATGGACTGTGTTCATTCGGAGACACACACTGTGACTGTAATGGATTGTGTTCATTCGGAGACACACACAGTCACTGTAATGGGCTGTGTTCATTCGGAGACACACACAGTAACTGTAATGGACTGTGTTCATTTGGAGACACACACTGTAACTGTAATGGACTGTGATCATTAGGAGACACACACTGTAACTGTAATGGACTGTGTTCATTCGGAGACACACACTAACTGTAATGGACTGTGATCATTCGGAGACACACACTGTAACTGTAATGGACTGTGTACATCCGGAGACACACACTGTAACTGTAATGGGCTGTGTTCATTCGGAGACACACACTGTAACTGTAATGGACTGTGTTCATTCGGAGACACACACTGTAACTGTAATGGACTGTGATCATTAGGAGACACACACTGTAACTGTAATGGACTGTGTTCATTAGGAGACACACACTGTAAATTTAATGGACTGTGATCATTCGGAGACACACACTGTAACTGTAATGGACTGTGTTCATTCGGAGACACACAATGTAACTGTAATGGGCTGTGATCATTCGGAGACGCACACTGTAACTGTAATGGACTGTGATCATTAGGAGACACACACTGTAATTGTAATGGACTGTGATCATTAGGAGACACACACTGTAACTGTAATGGACTGTGTTCATTCGGATACACACACTGTAACTGTAATGGATTGTGATCATTCGGAGACACACACTGTAACTGTAATGAACTGTGTTCATTCGGAGACACACACTGTAACTGTAATGGACTGTGATCATTCGGAGACACACACTGTAACTGTAATGAACTGTGTTCATTCGGAGACACACACTGTGACTGTAATGGATTGTGTTCATTCGGACACACACACAGTAACTGTAATGGGCTGTGTTCATTCGGAGACATGCACTGTAACTGTAATGGACTGTGTTCATTTGGAAACACACACTGTAACTGTAATGGGCTGTGTTCATTCGGGGACACACACTGTAACTGTAATGGACTGTGTTCATTCGGAGACACACACTGTAACTGTAATGGGCTGTGATCATTAGGAGACACACACTGTAACTGTAATGGACTGTGTTCATTCGGAGACACACACTGTAACTGTAATGGACTGTGATCATTCGGAGACACACTCTATAACTGTAATGGACTGTGTTCATTCGGAGACACACACTGTAACTGTAATGGGCTGTGATCATTCTGAGACACACACTGTAACTGTAATGGGCTGTGATCATTAGGAGACACACTGTAACTGTAATGGGCTGTGTTCATTCGGAGACACACACTGTAACTGTAATGGACAGTGTTCATTCGGAGACACACACTGTAACTGTAATGGGCTGTATTCATTCGGAGACACACTGTAACTGTAATGGACTGTGATCATTAGGAGACACACTGTAACTGTAATGGACTGTGTTCATTCGGAGACACACACTGTAACTGTAATGGACTGTGATCATTCGGAGACACACACTGTAACTGTAATGGGCTGTGATCATTCGGAGACACGCACTGTAACTGTAATGGACTGTGTTCATTCGGAGACACACACTGTAACTGTAATGGGCTGTGATCATTAGGAGACACACTGTAACTGTAATGGGCTGTGATCATTCGGAGACACGCACTTTAACTGTAATGGACTGTATTCATTCGGAGACACACTTTAACTGTAATGGACTGTGATCATTAGGAGACACACACTGTAACTGTAATGGACTGTGATCATTCGGAGACACACACTGTAACTGTAATGAACTGTGTTCATTCGGAGACATGCACTGTAACTGTAATGGACTGTGTTCATTTGGAAACACACACTGTAACTGTAATGGGCTGTGTTCATTCGGGGACACACACTGTAACTGTAATGGACTGTGTTCATTCGGAGACACACACTGTAACTGTAATGGGCTGTGATCATTAGGAGACACACACTGTAACTGTAATGGACTGTGTTCATTCGGAGACACACACTGTAACTGTAATGGACTGTGATCATTCGGAGACCACTCTATAACTGTAATGGACTGTGTTCATTCGGAGACACACACTGTAACTGTAATGGGCTGTGATCATTCGGAGACACACACTGTAACTGTAATGGGCTGTGATCATTAGGAGACACACTGTAACTGTAATGGGCTGTGTTCATTCGGAGACACACACTGTAACTGTAATGGACAGTGTTCATTCGGAGACACACACTGTAACTTTAATGGGCTGTATTCATTCGGAGACACACTGTAACTGTAATGGACTGTGATCATTAGGAGACACACTGTAACTGTAATGGACTGTGTTCATTCGGAGACACACACTGTAACTGTAATGGACTGTGATCATTCGGAGACACACACTGTAACTGTAATGGGCTGTGATCATTCGAAGGCACGCACTGTAACTGTAATGGGCTGTGATCATTAGGAGACACACTGTAACTGCAATGGGCTGTGATCATTCGGAGACACGCACTGTAACTGTAATGGACTGTGTTCATTCGGAGACACACACTGTAACTGTAATGGGCTGTGATCATTAGGAGACACACTGTAACTGTAATGGGCTGTGATCATTCGGAGACACGCACTGTAACTGTAATGGACTGTATTCATTCGGAGACACACTTTAACTGTAATGGACTGTGATCATTAGGAGACACACACTGTAACTGTAATGGACTGTGATCATTCGGAGACACACACTGTAACTGTAATGAACTGTGTTCATTCGGAGACACACGCTGTAACTGTAATAGACTGTGATCATTCGGAGACACACACTGTAACTGTAATGGACTGTGTTCATTCGGAGACACACACTGTAACTGTAATGGACTGTGATCATTAGGAGACACACACTGTAACTGTAATGGACTGTGATCATTCGGAGACACACACTGTAACTGTAATGAACTGTGTTCATTCGGAGACACACACTGTAACTGTAATAGACTGTGATCATTCGGAGACACACACTGTAACTGTAATGGACTGTGTTCATTCGGAGACACACACTGTAACTGTAATGGACTGTGATCATTCGGAGACACACACTGTAACTGTAATGGACTGTGATCATTCGGAGACACACACTGTAACTGTAATGGACTGTGATCATTAGGAGACACACACTGTAACTGTAATGGACTGTGATCATTCGGAGTCACACACTGTAACTGTAATGAACTGTTTTGATTCGGAGACACACACTGTAACTGTAATAGACTGTGATCATTCGGAAACACACACTGTAACTGTAATGGACTGTGTTCATTCGGAGACACACACTGTAACTGTAATGGACTGTGATCATTAGGAGACACACACTGTAACTGTAATGGACTGTGATCATTCGGAGACACACACTGTAACTGTAATGGACTGTGATCATTAGGAGACACACACTGTAACTGTAATGGACTGTGATCATTCGGAGACACACACTGTAACTGTAATGAACTGTGTTCATTCGGAGACACACACTGTGACTGTAATGGACTGTGTTCATTCGGAGACACACACTGTAACTGTAATGGACTGTGTTCATTCGGAGACACACACTGTAACTGCAATGGACTGTATTCTTTCGGAGACACACACTGTAACTGTAATGGACTGTGATCATTCAGAGACACACACTGTAAATGTAATGAACTGTGTTCATTCGGAGACACACACTGTGACTGTAATGGATTGTGTTCATTCGGAGACACACACAGTCACTGTAATGGGCTGTGTTCATTCGGAGACACACACTGTTACTGTAATGGACTGTGTTTATTTGGAGACACACACTGTAACTGTAATGGACTGTGATCATTAGGAGACACACACTGTAACTGTAATGGACTGTGTTCATTCGGAGACACACACTAACTGTAATGGACTGTGATCATTCGGAGACACACACTGTAACTGTAATGGACTGTGTACATCCGGAGACACACACTGTAACTGTAATGGGCTGTGTTCATTCAGAGACACACACTGTAACTGTAATGGACTGTGTTCATTCGGAGACACACACTGTAACTGTAATGGACTGTGATCATTAGGAGACACACACTGGAACTGTAATGGACTGTGTTCATTAGGAGACACACACTGTAAATTTAATGGACTGTGATCATTCGGAGACACACACTGTAACGGTAATGGATTGTGATCATTCGGAGACACACACTGTAACTGTAATGAACTGTGTTCATTCGGAGACACACACTGTAACTGTAATGGACTGTGATCATTCGGAGACACACACTGTAACTGTAATGAACTGTGTTCATTCGGAGACACACACTGTGACTGTAATGGATTATGTTCATTCGGACACACACACAGTAACTGTAATGGGCTGTGTTCATTCGGAGACATGCACTGTAACTGCAATGGACTGTGTTCATTTGGAAACACACACTGTAACTGTAATGGGCTGTGTTCATTCGGAGACACACACTGTAACTGTAATGGACTGTGTTCATTCGGAGACACACACTGTAACTGTAATGGGCTGTGATCATTAGGAGACACACACTGTAACTGTAATGGACTGTGTTCATTCGGAGACACACACTGTAACTGTAATGGACTGTGATCATTCGGAGACACACTCTATAACTGTAATGGACTGTGTTCATTCGGAGACACACACTGTAACTGTAATGGGCTGTGATCATTCGGAGACACACACTGTAACTGTAATGGGCTGTGATCATTAGGAGACACACTGTAACTGTAATGGGCTGTGTTCATTCGGAGACACACACTGTAACTGTAATGGACAGTGTTCATTCGGTGACACACACTGTAACTGTAATGGGCTGTATTCATTCGGAGACACACTGTAACTGTAATGGACTGTGATCATTAGGAGACACACTGTAACTGTAATGGACTGTGTTCATTCGGAGACACACACTGTAACTGTAATGGACTGTGATCATTCGGAGACACACACTGTAACTGTAATGGGCTGTGATCATTCGGAGACACACACTGTAACTGTAATGGACTGTGTTCATTAGGAGACACACTGTAACTGTAATGGGCTGTGATCATTCGGAGACACGCACTGTAACTGTAATGGACTGTATTCATTCGGAGACACACTTTAACTGTAATGGACTGTGATCATTAGGAGACACACACTGTAACTGTAATGGACTGTGATCATTCGGAGACACACACTGTAACTGTAATGGACTGTGTTCATTCGGAGACACACACTGTAACTGTAATGGACTGTGTTCATTCGGAGACACACACTGTAACTGTAATGGGCTGTGATCATTCGGAGACACACACTGTAACTGTAATGGACTGTGTTCATTAGGAGACACACTGTAACTGTAATGGGCTGTGATCATTCGGAGACACACACTGTAACTGTAATGGACTGTGTTCATTCGGAGACACACACTGTAACTGTAATGGGCTGTGATCATTCGGAGACACACACTGTGACTGTAATGGACTGTGTTCATTAGGAGACACACTGTAACTGTAATGGGCTGTGATCATTCGGAGACACGCACTGTAACTGTAATGGACTGTATTCATTCGGAGACACACTTTAACTGTAATGGACTGTGATCATTAGGAGACACACACTGTAACTGTAATGGACTGTGATCATTCGGAGACACACACTGTAACTGTAATGGACTGTGTTCATTCGGAGACACACACTGTAACTGTAATGGACTGTGATCATTAGGAGACACACACTGTAACTGTAATGGACTGTGATCATTCGGAGACACACACTGTAACTGTAATGGACTGTGATCATTAGGAGACACACACTGTATCTGTAATGGACTGTGATCATTCGGAGACACACACTGTAACTGTAATGAACTGTGTTCATTCGGAGACACACACTGTGACTGTAATGGACTGTGTTCATTCGGAGACACACACTGTAACTGTAATGGACTGTGTTCATTCGGAGACACACACTGTAACTGTAATGGACTGTATTCTTTCGGAGACACACACTGTAACTGTAATGGACTGTGTTCATTAGGAGACACACACTGTAACTGTAATGGACTGTATTCTTTCGGAGACACACACTGTAACTGTAATGAACTGTGTTCATTCGGAGACACACACTGTAACTGTAATGGACTGTGATCATTAGGAGACACACACTGTAACTGTAATGGACTGTGTTCTTTCGGATACACACACTGTAACTGTAATGGATTGTGATCATTCGGAGACACACACTGTAACTGTAATGAACTGTGTTCATTCGGAGACACACACTGTAACTGTAATGGACTGTGATCATTCGGAGACACACACTGTAACTGTAATGAACTGTGTTCATTCGGAGACACACACTGTGACTGTAATGGATTGTGTTCATTCGGACACACACACAGTAACTGTAATGGGCTGTGTTCATTCGGAGACATGCACTGGAACTGTAATGGACTGTGTTCATTTGGAAACACACACTGTAACTGTAATGGGCTGTGTTCATTCGGGGACACACACTGTAACTGTAATGGACTGTGTTCATTCGGAGACACACACTGTAACTGTAATGGGCTGTGATCATTAGGAGACACACACTGTAACTGTAATGGACTGTGTTCATTCGGAGACACACACTGTAACTGTAATGGACTGTGATCATTCGGAGACCACTCTATAACTGTAATGGACTGTGTTCATTCGGAGACACACACTGTAACTGTAATGGGCTGTGATCATTCGGAGACACACACTGGAACTGTAATGGGCTGTGATCATTAGGAG
The DNA here is from genome assembly GCF_047496885.1 of Scyliorhinus torazame. Classification (NCBI taxonomy): domain Eukaryota; kingdom Metazoa; phylum Chordata; class Chondrichthyes; order Carcharhiniformes; family Scyliorhinidae; genus Scyliorhinus; species Scyliorhinus torazame. The sequence continues at coordinate 419,991,250 of NC_092707.1, forward strand.
ACACACTGTAACTGTAATGGGCTGTGTTCATTCGGAGACACACACTGTAACTGTAATGGACAGTGTTCATTCGGAGACACACACTGTAACTTTAATGGGCTGTATTCATTCGGAGACACACTGTAACTGTAATGGACTGTGATCATTAGGAGACACACTGTAACTGTAATGGACTGTGTTCATTCGGAGACACACACTGTAACTGTAATGGACTGTGATCATTCGGAGACACACACTGTAACTGTAATGGGCTGTGATCATTCGAAGGCACGCACTGTAATTGTAATGGACTGTGATCATTCGGAGACACACACTGTAACTGTAATGAACTGTGTTCATTCGGAGACACACACTAACTGTAATAGACTGTGATCATTCGGAGACACACACTGTAACTGTAATGGACTGTGTACATCCGGAGACACACACTGTAACTGTAATGGGCTGTGTTCATTCGGAGACACACACTGTAACTGTAATGGACTGTGTTCATTCGGAGACACACACTGTAACTGTAATGGACTGTGATCATTAGGAGACACACACTGTAACTGTAATGGACTGTGTTCATTAGGAGACACACACTGTAAATGTAATGGACTGTGATCATTCGGAAACACACACTGCAACTGTAATAGACTGTGTTCATTCGGAGACACACAATGTAACTGTAATGGGCTGTGATCATTCGGAGACACACACTGTAACTGTAATGGACTGTGATCATGAGGAGACACACACTGTAACTGTAATGGGCTGTGTTCATTCGGAGACACACACTGTAACTGTAATGGACTGTGATCATTAGGAGACACACACTGTAACTGTAATGGACTGTGTTCATTCGGATACACACACTGTAACTGTAATGGATTGTGATCATTCGGAGACACACACTGTAACTGTAATGAACTGTGTTCATTCGGAGACACACACTATAACTGTAATGGACTGTGATCATTCGGAGACACACACTGTAACTGTAATGAACTGTGTTCATTCGGAGACACACACTGTGACTGTAATGGATTGTGTTCATTCGGACACACACACAGTAACTGTAATGGGCTGTGTTCATTCGGAGACATGCACTGTAACTGTAATGGACTGTGTTCATTTGGAAACACACACTGTAACTGTAATGGGCTGTGTTCATTCGGGGACACACACTGTAACTGTAATGGACTGTGTTCATTCGGAGACACACACTGTAACTGTAATGGGCTGTGATCATTAGGAGACACACACTGTAACTGTAATGGACTGTGTTCATTCGGAGACACACACTGTAACTGTAATGGACTGTGATCATTCGGAGACACACACTGTAACTGTAATGGACTGTGATCATTCGGAGACACACACTGTAACTGTAATAGACTGTGTTCATTCGGAGACACACACTGTAACTGTAATGGACTGTGATCATTCGGAGACACACACTGTAACTGTAATGAACTGTGTTCATTCGGAGACACACACTGTGACTGTAATGGATTGTGTTCATTCGGAGACACACACAGTAACTGTAATGGGCTGTGTTCATTCGGAGACACACACTGTAACTGTAATGGATTGTGTTCATTCGGAGGCACACACTGTAACTGTGATGGACAGTGATCATTAGGAGACACACACTGTAACTGTAATGGACTGTGTTCATTCGGAGACACACACTGTAACTGTAATGGACTGTGATCATTCGGAGACACACACTGTAACTGTAATGGACTGTGTTCATTCGGAGACACACACTGTAACTGTAATGGGCTGTGATCATTCGGAGACACGCACTGTAACTGTAGTGGACTGTGTTCATTCGGAAACACACACTGTAACTGTAATGGGCTGTGTTCATTCGGAGACACACACTGTAACTGTAATGGACTATGTTCATTCGGAGACACACACTGTAACTGTAATGGACTGTGTTCATTCGGAGACACACACTGTAACTGTAATGGACTGTGTTCATCCGGAGACACACACTGTAACTGTAATGGGCTGTGTTCATTCGGAGACACACACTGTAACTGTAATGGACTGTGATCATTAGGAGACACACACTGTAACTGTAATGGACTGTGGTCATTCGGAGACACACACTGTAACTGTAATGGACTGTGTTCATTAGGAGACACACACTGTAAATGTAGTGGACTGTGATCATTCGGAGACACACACTGTAACTGTAATGGACTGTGTTCATTCGGAGACACACAATGTAACTGTAATGGTCTGTGATCATTCGGAGACATGCACTGTAAATGTAATGGACTGTGTTCATTCGGAAACACACACTGTAACTGTAATGGGCTGTGTTCATTCGGAGACACACACTGTAACTGTAATGGACTGTGTTCATTCGGAGACACACACTGTAACTGTAATGGACTGTGATCATTAGGAGACACACACTGTAACTGTAATGGACTGCGATCATTAGGAGACACACACTGTAACTGTAATGGACTGTGTTCATTCGGATACACACACTGTAACTGTAATGGACTGTGATCATTCGGAGACACACACTGTAACTGTAATGGACTGTGATCATTCGGAGACACACACTGTAACTGTAATGAACTGTGTTCATTCGGAGACACACACTGTGACTGTAATGGATTGTGTTCATTCGGACACACACACAGTAACTGTAATGGGCTGTGTTCATTCGGAGACATGCACTGTAACGGACTGTGTTCATTTGGAAACACACACTGTAACTGTAATGGGCTGTGTTCATTCGGGGACACACACTGTAACTGTAATGGACTGTGTTCATTCGGAGACACACACTGTAACTGTAATGGGCTGTGATCATTAGGAGACACACACTGTAACTGTAATGGACTGTGTTCATTCGGAGACACACACTGTAACTGTAATGGACTGTGATCATTCAGAGACACACACTGTAACTGTAATGGACTGTGATCATTCGGAGACACACACTGTAACTGTAATGGACTGTGTTCATTCGGAGACACACACTGTAACTGTAATGGACTGTGATCATTCAGAGACACACACTGTAACTGTAATGAACTGTGTTCATTCGGAGACACACATTGTGACTGTAATGGATTGTGTTCATTCGGAGACACACACAGTAACTGTAATGGGCTGTGTTCATTCGGAGACACACACTGTAACTGTAATGGACTGTGTTCATTCGGAGGCACACACTGTAACTGTGATGGACTGTGATCATTAGGAGACACACACTGTAACTGTAATGGACTGTGTTCATTCGGAGACACACACTGTAACTGTAATGGACTGTGTTCATTCGGAGACACACACTGTAATTGTAATGGGCTGTGATCATTCGGAGACACGCACTGTAACTGTAGTGGACTGTGTTCATTCGGAAACACACACTGTAACTGTAATGGGCTGTGTTAATTCGGAGACACACACTGTAACTGTAATGGACTATGTTCATTCGGAGACACACACTGTAACTGTAATGGACTGTGTTCATCCGGAGACACACACTGTAACTGTAATGGGCTGTGTTCATTCGGAGACACACACTGTAACTGTAATGGACTGTGTTCATTCGGAGACACACACTGTAACTGTAATGGACTGTGATCATTAGGAGACACACACTGTAACTGTAATGGACTGTGTTCATTAGGAGACACACACTGTAAATGTAATGTACTGTGATCATTCGGAGACACACACTAACTGTAATGGACTGTGTTCATTCGGAGACACACAATGTAACTGTAATGGGCTGTGATCATTCGGAGACATGCACTGTAAATGTAATGGACTGTGTTCATTCGGAAACACACACTGTAACTGTAATGGGCTGTGTTCATTCGGAGACACACACTGTAACTGTAATGGACTGTGTTCATTCGGAGACACACACTGTAACTGTAATGGACTGTGATCATTAGGAGACACACACTGTAACTGTAATGGACTGCGATCATTAGGAGACACACACTGTAACTGTAATGGACTGTGTTCATTCGGATACACACACTGTAACTGTAATGGACTGTGATCATTCGGAGACACACACTGTAACTGTAATGGACTGTGATAATTCGGAGACACACACTGTAACTGTAATGGGCTGTGATCATTAGGAGACACACACTGTGACTGTAATGGACTGTGTTCATTCGGAGACACACACTGTAACTGTAATGAACTGTGTTCATTCAGAGACACACACTGTGGCTATAATGGATTGTGTTCATTCAGAGACACACACTGTAACTGTAATGGGCTGTGATCATTTGGAGACACACACTGTAACTGTAATGGGATGTGATCATTCGGAGACACACACTGTGACTGTAATGGATTGTGTTCATTCGGAGACACACACAGTAATTCCAATGGGCTGTGTTCATTCGGAGACACACACTGTAACTGTAATGGACTGTGTTCATTCGGAGACACACACTGTAACTGTAATGGACTGTGATCATTAGGAGACACACACTGTAACTGTAATGGACAGTGTTCATTCTGAGACACACACTGTAACTGTAATGAACTGTGTTCATTCGGAGACACACTGTAACTGTAATGGACTGTGATCATTTGGAGACACACTGTAACTGTAATGGACTGTGTTCATTCGGAGACACACACTGTGACTGTAATGGATTGTGTTCATTCGGAGACACACACAGTAACTGTAATGGGCTGTGTTCATTCGGAGACACACACTGTAACTGTAATGGACTGTGTTCATTCGGAGACACACACTGTAACTGTAATGGACTGTGATCATTAGGAGACACACACAGTAACTGTAATGGACAGTGTTCATTCTGAGACACACACTGTAACTGTAATGGGCTGTATTCATTCGGAGACACACTGTAACTGTAATGGACTGTGTTCATTCGGAGACACACACTGTAACTGTAATGGGCTGTGATCATTCGGAGACACGCACTGTATCTGTAATGGACTGTGTTCATTCGGAAACACACACTGTAACTGTAATGGGCTGTGTTCGTTCGGAGACACACACAGTAACTGTCATGGGCTGTGTTCATTCGGAGACACACACTGTAACTGTAATGGACAGTGTTCATTCTGAGACACACACTGTAACTGTAATGGGCTGTATTCATTCGGAGACACACTGTAACTGTAATGGACTGTGTTCATTCGGAGACACACACTGTAACTGTAATGGGCTGTGATCATTCGGAGACACGCACTGTAACTGTAATGGACTGTGTTCATTCGGAAACACACACTGTAACTGTAATGGGCTGTGTTCATTCGGAGACACACACTGTAACTGTAATGGACTGTGTTCATTCGGAGACACACACTGTCACTGTAATGGACTGTGTTCATTCAGAGACACACACTGTAACTGTAATGGACTGTGTTCATCCGGAGACACACACTGTAACTGTAATGGGCTGTGTTCATTCGGAGACACACACTGTAACTGTAATGGGCTGTGTTCATTCGGAGACACACACTGTGACTGTAATGGATTGTGTTCATTTGGAGAAACACACAGTAACTGTAATGGGCTGTGTTCATTCGGAGACAAACACTGTAACTGTAATGGACTGTTTTCATTTGGAGACACACACTGTAACTGTAATGGACTGTGATCATTAGGAGACACACACTGTAACTGTAATGGACAGTGTTCATTCTGAGACACACACTGTAACTGTAATGGGCTGTATTCATTCGGAGACACACTGTAACTGTAATGGACTGTGACCATTAGGAGACACACTGTAACTGTAATGGACTGTGTTCATTAGGAGACACACACTGTAACTGTAATGGACTGTGATCATTTGGAGACACACACTGTAACTGTAATGGACTGTGATCATTCGGAGACACACACTGTAACTGTAATGGGCTGTGATCATTAGGAGACACATAGTAACTGTAATGGGCTGTGATCATTCGGAGACACGCACTGTAACTGTAATGGACTGTGTTCATTCGGAGACACACACTGTAACTGTGATGGACTGTGATCATTAGGAGACACACACTGTAACTGTAATGGACTGTGTTCATTCGGAGACACACACTGTAACTGGAATTGGCTGTGATCATTCGGAGACACACACTGTAACTGTAATGGACTGTGATCATTCGGAGACACACACTGTAACTGTAATGGACTGTGTTCATTCGGAGACACACACTGTAACTGTAATGGACTGTGTTCATTCGGAGACACACACTGTAACTGTAATGGACTGTATTCATTCGGAGACACACACTGTAACTGTAATGGACTGTGATCATTCGGAGACACACACTGTAATGGTAATGAACTGTGTTCATTCGGAGACACACACTGTAACTGTAATGGACTGTGATCATTCGGAGACACACACTGTAACTGTAATGAACTGTGTTCATTCGGAGACACACACTGTGACTGTAATGGATTGTGTTCATTCAGAGACACACACAGTAACTGTAATGGGCTGTGTTCATTCGGAGACACACACTGTAACTGTAATGGACTGTGTTCATTCGGAGACACACACTGTAACTGTAATGGACTGTGATCATTAGGAGACACACACTGTAACTGTAATGGACTGTGTTCATTCGGAGACACAGACTGTAACTGTAATGGACTGTGATCATTCGGAGACACACACTGTAACTGTAATGGACTGTGTTCATTCAGAGACACACACTGTAACTGTAATGGGCTGTGATCATTCGGAGACACGCACTGTAACTGTAATGGACTGTGTTCATTCGGAAACACACACTGTAACTGTAATGGACTGTGTTCATTCGGAGACACACACTGTAACTGTAATGGACTGTGTTCATTCGGAGACACACACTGTCACTGTAATGGACTGTGTTCATTCGGAGACACACACTGTAACTGTAATGGACTGTGTTCATCCGGAGGCACACACTGTAACTGTAATGGGCTGTGTTCATTCGGAGACACACACTGTAACTGTAATGGTCTGTGTTCATTCGGAGACACACACTGTAACTGTAATGGATTGTGATCATTAGGAGACACACACTGTAACTGTAATGGACTGTGTTCATTAGGAGACACACACTGTAACTGTAATGGATTGTGATCATTCGGAGACACACACTGTTCTGTAATGGACTGTGTTCATTCGGAGACACACACTGTAACTGTAATGGGCTGTGATCATTCGGAGACATGCACTGTAACTGTAATGGACTGTGTTCATTCGGAGACACAGACTGTAACTGTAATGGACTGTGATCATTAGGAGACACACACTGTAACTGTAATGGACTGTGATCATTAGGAGACACACACTGTAACTGTAATGGACTGTGTTCATTCGGAGACACACACTGTAACTGTAATGGACTGTGATCATTCGGAGACATACACTGTAACTGTAATGAACTGTGTTCATTCGGAGACACACACTGTAACTGTAATGGACTGTGATCATTCGGAGACACACACTGTAACTGTAATGAACTGTGTTCATTCGGAGACACACACTGTGACTATAATGGATTGTGTTCATTCAGAGACACACACTGTAACTGTAATGGGCTGTGATCATTCGGAGACACACACTGTAACTGTAATGGGATGTGATCATTCGGAGACACACACTGTAACTGTAATGAACTGTGTTCATTCGGAGACACACACTGTGACTATAATGGATTGTGTTCATTCAGAGACACACACTGTAACTGTAATGGACTGTGATCATTCGGAGACACACACTGTAACTGTAATGGACTGTGATCATTCGGAGACACACACTGTAACTGTAATGGACTGTGATCATTCGGAGACACACACTGTAACTGTAATGAACTGTGTTCATTCGGAGACACACACTGTGACTATAATGGATTGTGTTCATTCAGAGACACACACTGTAACTGTAATGGACTGTGATCATTCGGAGACACACACTGTAACTGTAATGAACTGTGTTCATTCGGAGACACACACTGTGACTATAATGGATTGTGTTCATTCGGAGACACGCACTGTAACTGTAATGGGCTGTGATCATTCGGAGACACACACTGTAACTGTAATGGGATGTGATCATTAGGAGACACACTGTAACTGTAATGGGCTGTGATCATTCGGAGACACACGCTGTAACTGTAATGGGATGTGATCATTAGGAGACACACTGTAACTGTAATGGACTGTGATCATTCGGAGACACGCACTGTAACTGTAATGGACTGTATTCATTCGGAGACACACACAGTAACTGTAATGGGCTGTGATCATTAGGAGACACGCACTGTAACTGTAATGGGCTGTGATTATTCGGAGACACACACTGTAACTGTAATGGACTGTGTTCATTCGGAGACACACACTGTAACTGTAATGGACTGTGATAATTCGGAGACACACACTGTAACTGGAATGGGCTGCGTTCATTTGGAGATGGATGATACTGTAAGAGAATGTGTTAATATTAAGAGACTGTAACTGCCATGGACGGTGATCATCAGGGCAGCACAGTAGCTCAGTGGCTAGCACAGTTACTTCACAGCTCTAGGGTCCCAGGTTCGATTCCCGGCTTGGATCCCTGTCTGTGCGGAGTCTGCACATCCTCCCCGTGTGTGCATGGGTTTCCTCCGGGTGCTCCGGTTTCCACCCACAGTCCAAAGATGTGCAGGTTAGGTGGATTGGCCATCATAAATTGTCCTTAGTGTCCTAAAGGGTTAGGTGGGGTTACTGGGTCACGGGGATTGGGTGGGCTTAAGTGAGGGGATCTTTCCAAGGGTGCAGATTCAATCGGCCAAATGACTTCCTTCTACAATGTAAATTCTATGATTCTAAGAGCCACACGGTAACTGTAATGACCTTTGTTAATTTTGAGAGACTGTACGTTTAATGGACGTGATCATTAAGAGACACACACCTCTCTGCCCAAGTCTCCAAATGGTCTAAATCCTGCTGTATCCTCCGACAGTCCTCATCGCTAACCGCAATTCCACCAACCTTTGTGTCGTCTGCAAACTTACTAATCAGACCAGTTACATTTTCCTCCAAATTATTTATATATACTACAAACAGCAAAGGTCCCAGCACTGATCCCTGTGGAACACCACTGGTCACAGCCCTCCAATTAGAAAAGCATCCTTCCATTGCTACTCTCTGCCTTCTATGACCTAGCCAGTTCTGTATCCACCTTGCCAGCTCACCCCTGATCCCGTGTGACTTCACCTTTTGTACCAGTCTACCATGAGGGACCTTGTCAAAGGCCTTACTGAAGTCCATATAGACAACATCCACTGCCCTACCTGCATCAAGCATCTTTGTGACCTCCTCGAAAAACTCCATCAAGTTAGTGAGACACGACCTCCCCTTCACAAAACCGTGCTGCCTCTCACTAATACGCCCACTTGCTTCCAAATGGGAGTAGATCCTGTTTCGAAGAATTCTCTCCAGTAATTTCCCTACCACTGAAGTACGGCTCACCGGCCTGTAGTTCCCGGGATTATCCTGACTACCCTTCTTAAACAGAGGAACAACATTGGCTATTCTCCAGTCCTCCGGGACATCACCTGAAGACAGTGAGGATCCAAACATTTATGTCAAGGCCTCAGCAATTTCAACAAAGAACAAAGAACAAAGAAATGTACAGCACAGGAACAGGCCCTTCGGCCCTCCAAGCCCGTGCCGACCATGCTGCCCGACTAAACTACAATCTTCTACACTTCCTGGGTCCGTATCCCTCTATTCCCATCCTATTCATGTATTTGTCAAGATGCCCCTTAAATGTCACTATCGTCCCTGCTTCCACCACCTCCTCCGGTAGCGAGTTCCAGGCACCCACTACCCTCTGCGTAAAAAACTTCCTCTCTAGCCTCCTTCAGTATTCTGGGGTTGATCCCATCAGGCCCTGGGGACTTAGCCACCTTAATATTTTTCAGACGCTCAACACCTCGTCTTTTTGGATCTCAATGTGACCCAGGCTATTTACACCCCCTTCTCCAGACTCAACATCTACCAATTCCTTCTCTTTGGTGAATACTGATGCAAAGTATTCATTTAGTACCTCGCCCATTTCCTCTGGCTCCACACATAGATTCCCTTGCCTATCCTTCAGTGGGCCAACCCTTTCCCTGGCTACCCTCTTGCTTTTTATGTACGTGTAAAAAGCCTTGGGAATTTCCTTAACCCTATTTGCCAATGACTTTTCGTGACCCCTTCTCGCCCTCCTGACTCCTTGCTTAAGTTCCTTCCTACTTTCCTTATATTCCACGCAGGCTTCGTCTGTTCCCAACCTTTTAGCCCTGACAAATGCTTCCTTTTTCTTTTTGACGAGGCCTACAATATCACTCGTCATCCAAGGTTCCCGAAATCTGCCGTATTTATCCTTCTTCCTCAGAGGAACATGCCGGTCCTGAATTCCTTTCAACTGACATTTGAAAGCCTCCCACATGTCAGATGTTGATTTGCCCTCAAACATCCGCCCCCAATCTATGTTCTTAAGTTCCTGCCTGATATTGTTGTAATTAGCCTTCCCCCAATTTAGCACATTCATCCTCGGACCACTCTTATCCTTGTCCACCAGTACTTTAAAACTTACTGAATTGTGGTCACTGTTACCGAAATGCTCCCCTACTGAAACATCTACCACCTGCCCGGGCTCATTCCCCAATACCAGGTCCAGTACAGCCCCTTCCCTATTTGGACTATGTACATATTGTTTTAAGAAGCCCTCCTGGATGCTCCTTACCAACTCTGCCCCGTCTAAGCCCCTGGCACTAAGTGAGTCCCAGTCAATATTGGGGAATTTAAAGGGCGGGGGGGGGGTCCCCGATGGGCCGAGCGGCCACCCATTTTTGGCCAGTCCCGCCGGAGTGAAATGGACATTGTCCCCCACGGCGGGACCTGGCTTGGAGGGCGGTTAGCGGGGTCTTCGGGGGGGCGCCCACCGATCTGCGGGCGGGCCTCTGCTGTGGGGGCACTCTTTCATTCCACACCGGCCTGTGTAAGGCTCCACGATGGCCGGCGTGGGGAAGACACACCCCGTCAGTGGTCCTGCGCATGCTCCAACTCGCGCCGCCGGCGGAGGCCCTATGCTGCCCGTTGGCGCGGCGCCAACCCCTCCAGCTCCGACCTAGCCCCCGGAAGTGCGGAGGATTCGGCACCTTCCAGGCGGCCCGAAGCCGGAGTGGTTCACGTCGCTCTAGGCGCCGGCACGGGCCCGCCCGCCGATTGCGGGAGGATCCCGGCCAAAGTCTCCCATCACAACAACCCTGTTCCTTTTACTCCTTTACAAAATCTGTCTACCTATCTGCTCCTCTATCTCCCACTGGCTGTTGGGAGGCCTGTAGTAAACCCCAACATTGTGACTGCACCCTTCTTATTCCTGATCTCTACCCAAATAGCCTCACTGCCCTCTGAGGTGTCCTCCCGCAGTACAGCTGTGATATCCTCCCGAACCAGTAGCGCAACTCCGCCTCCCCTTTTACATCCCCCTCTATCCCGCCTGAAACATCTAAATCCTGGAACGTTTAGCTGCCAATCCTGCCCTTCCCTCAACCAGGTCTCTGTAATGGCAACAACATCATAGTTCCAAGTTCTAATCCAAGCTCGAAGTTCACCTGCCTTACCCGTAATACTTCTTGCATTAAAACATATGCACTTCAGGCCACCAGACCGCTGTGTTCAGCAATATCTCCCTGTCTGCTCTTCCTCAGAGACATAAGAACATAAGAACTAGGAGCAGGAGTAGGCCATCTGGCCCCTCGAGCCTGCTCCACCATTCAATGAGATCATGGCTGATCTTTTGTGGACTCAGCTCCACTTTCCGGCCCGAACACCATAACCCTTAATCCCTTTATTCTTCAAAAAACTATCTATCTTTATCTTAAAAACATTTAATGAAGGAGCCTCTACTGCTTCACTGGGCAAGGAATTCCATAGATTCACAACCCTTTGGGTGAAGAAGTTCCTCCTAAACTCAGTCCTAAATCTACTTCCCCTTATTTTGAGGCTATGCCCCCTAGTTCTGCTTTCCCCGACCAGTGGAAACAACCTGCCCGCATCTATCCTATCTATTCCCTTCATAATCTTCTATGTTTCTATAAGATCCCCCCTCATCATTCTAAATTCCAACGAGTACAGTCCCTGGCCCTATTCCCGAATTCTCCCTGGAGATGTGAGGAAAAACATTCCCACCCAGAGGGAGGTGGGAGTCTGGAACTCGCTGCCTGAAAGGGGGGTAGAGGGGGAACCCTCACAACTTTCAAGAAGTGTTTCGATCAGCTGTTGAAATGCCGCAGATACAAGGCGACGGACCAAGAGCTGGGAAACGGGATTAGGTGGGTGGCAGGGGTGTGATGGGCCGAAGGGCCTGTTTCCGTGCCGTAAAAACTCTGTGAGTCCTTCCATACTGCTGTCATTGATTCCCTGATCAAAATTGCGACACCCCCTCCTCTTTTACCACCTTCCCTGACTCACCTGAAGATATTGTATTCTCGAATATTGAGCTGCCAATCCTGCCCCTCTCTCAACCATGTCTCAGTGACAGCAATGACATCATGTCCCCATGGTTCAATGTGTGCCCTCAAGCCATCTCCTTGTTTGTCAGACACCTCCTTGCATTAAAATAGATACCAGCCAATCTTGCCAAACCCCCTTGTTACTTAACTGTTCCCGAACTTCCTGACTCACTTGACGTCTCCTCTAATGTTGGCTGTGCATCTATCCCTGCTGCACCTTCTCTCAGGGTCCCAGCTCCCTGCCAAGTTAGGTTAAACCCTCCCCAACTGCACTAGCAAACCCCCCTGCAAGATGCTGGTCCCATTTCAGTTCAGGTACAAACTGTCCGCCTTGTGCAGGTCCCAACATCCCCCAAAATGGTCCCAATGTCCCAGAAATCTAAAGCCCTCCCTCCTGCACCATCTCTCCAGACATTCATTCACCTGGACTAACCTCCTGTTTCTATACTCACTCGCACTTGGCACCGGAAGTAATCCAGAGATTACCATCCTCTGGGACCTGTTTTTGAATCTACTTCCTAGCTCCCTAAATTCTGCTTCCAGGACCTCATCCTTTTTCTGCCGATATCGTTGGTACCAATGTGAACCACATTATCTGTCTGTTCACCATCCCCCTTCAGGATGGCCATTGTTCGTTCAGACACATCCCTGACCCTGGCACCAGGGAGGCAACGCACCATCCTGGAGTCTCTTTTGCAGCCACAGAAACACCTCTCTGCTCCCCTTACAATTGAATCGCTGACCACTGACATTCTCCCCTCCTGTGCAGCAGCCCCACCCACGGGTGCCATGAAGTTGGCTGCCACTGCTTTGCCGACACAGGCATCTCCCCCAACAGTATCCAAAACGGTCTATCAGTTAGAAAGGGGGATGGTCACAGGGGACTCCTGCACTACCTGCCTTCCTCTACTCTGCCTGGTGGCCATGCCCTTTCTGCCTGTCCAGTCCTCACCTGCGGTGTGACCACCTCACTGAGCGTGCTGTCCACGACCTGCTCAGCGTCGCGGATGCTCCACAGTGAATCCACCCTCAGCTCCAGCCCCGAAACGCGGTTAGTCAGGAGCTGCAGTTGGACACACTTCCTGCACACGTGGTCACCAGGGACAACTGAAGCTTCCATGATTTACCACATAGCACAGGAGGAGCACATCAATCTCCACAAAGACTGCAGTGCTTCAGGGAAAATGCCCAGTCCTGTCTGTTCCAGGCAGTGATAGAATGGATTTTAAAGGAGTTCTTACCGGTGATATTCAACTGTGTTCCACTTCCATACACCTCAGACCACACCTTACAGTAATAGACACTTACATCTTCCTGTTGGATATTTGTGATTGTTAGAGTGACGACATTATTGGAGATATTTCTGGTAGATTGAAATCGGTCTTTTAAATCTTCTTTCACTTCCACAGAATTATCAGCACGGTGTGCAGCAAACCATTCATAGCCTCTCAGACTGCGTCGAAACCAGTGCAGGTCATTTCTACTCAAGTCAACATTCTGCACTGTGCATTGTATCTGGGCAGTGAGAGCCTCTCTGACATCCAGCACCTCCGGCTGACTCAGGATGGGAAAATTTGCACCTTTAAGGGAAAAAAATAGAAAGGTCAAAATCAGTATCTGTATAACTGATTCAGTCCAAAGTCACTGCTCCGTTAATTAAAGGAAATGGTCATCAGGATTTAAACTGGGGTATTAGCTGTAAAGTAGTATCCAGGAGTATTAGCTGTGCAGTAATATCCAAGCATATTAGCTACAGAGTAATATCCAGGAGTATTAGCTACAGAGTAATATCCAGGAGTATTAGCTACAGAGTAATATCCAGGATTATGAAATGCAGAGTAATATCCAGGAGTATTAGTTGTAAAACAGAGGTGAGGAGGAATTTCTTCAGCCAGAGGGTGGTGAATCTGTGGAACTCTTAGCCGCAGAAGGCTGTGGAGGCCAAATCACTAAGTGTCTTTAAGACACCTGGGGGTTACCATCACCAACAGTCTGTCCTGGTCCACTCACGTTGATGCAACAGTCAAGAAAGCCCAGAACGTCTCTACTTCCTAAGGAAAATAAAAAAATTTGGCATGCCTGCATCAACTCCCACAAACGTCTACAAACGTGCGACAGAGAGCATCCAATCCGGCTGCATCACAGCCTGGTGTGGCAACTGCTCCGTCCAGGACCGCAAGAAACTGCAGAGTGTGGTGAACTCAGCCCAATGCACCACACTAGCTTTCCACCCCCACATTGATTCTGTCTACACCTCCCGCTGCCTCAGGAAGGCAGACAGCATTATCAGAGACCCCTCCCACCCAGGCATTGCCTTCTTCCAGACCCTTCCATCAGGCAGAAGGTACAGAACTCTGAAGACCCGCACATCCAGACATAGGTACAGCTTCTTCCCCACAGCTACCAGACTCCTCAACGACTCCCCCTCGGACTGATCTGTTCCCTCGAAGAATATTATTCACTTGCACTATGATGCTCTTTAAGATGAGATTGATAGGCTCTTGGTTAGAACAAAGAACAAAACAGCACAGGAATAGGCCCTTCGCCCTCCAAACACGCGCCTGTATCCTTCTGCACCCCGTCTGTTCATGGGCCTATCCAGATAAGTCTTAAAGGTCGCTCACGTATCTGCCTCACCCACATCACTTGGCCGTGCATTCCAGGCCACCACCACCCTCTGTGTAAAAAACTTCCCCCGCACATCTCCACTGAACCTTTCCCCCCTCACCTTGAACCTGTGTCCCCTTGTAATTGTCAATTCCACCCTGGGAAAAAGCCACCAACTGTCCACCCTATCGAGACCCCTCATAATTTTATAAACTTCTATCAGGTCGCCCCTCAGCCTCCGTCTCTCGCTCTCTCTGATCAATAAGGGGGTCAGGGGTTATGGGGAGAAGGCAGGAGAATGGGGTAAGAAAATATCAGCCATGATTGAATGGCGGAGCAGACTCGATGGGCCGAGTGGCCTAATTCTGCTCCGATGTATTATGGTCTTGTGTTCATATGGAGTAATACCCAGGAGTATTAACTGCAGAGTAATATCCTGGAGTATAAGTTGCAGAATAACTACCCAGCAATATCAGTTCCCAGTGATCTCCGACAGTCCAATGGTCACAGTTTTGGGATGAGGGGGAGCAGATTTCAAACAGAGATGCGGAGAAATTACTTCTCTGAAGGGGTCATGGATCTGTGGGATTCGCTGCCCCAGAGTGCGGTGCACGTCGGGACATTGAGTAAATTTAAGGAGATTCCCAGGAATAGATTCCCAAGTGTTGACGGAGATGTTAAACGTTTCCAAGGAGGTTTTGAGGGTGCCTTGAAGCATTTCCTCTGCCCCCCCTGGGATTCGCTTGCCATGTCGAAGCTCCCAGGAGAGAGCTTGTTTCGGGAATCTCGTATCAGGCATGTGGACGATGTAGCCAGCCCAGCGGAGATGATCGAGGTGGTCAGTGCTGTAGCCAGCCCAGCGGAGATGATCGAGGTGGTCAATGCTGTGTCCAGCCCAGCGGAGATGATCGAGGTGGTCAATGCTGTAGCCAGCCCAGCGGAGATGATCGAGGTGGTCAGTGCTGTAGCCAGCCCAGCGGAGATGATCGGGGTGGTCAGTGCTGTGGTCAGCCCAGCGGAGATGATCGAGGTGGTCAGTGCTGTGGTCAGCCCAGCGGAGATGATCGGGGTGGTCAGTGCTGTAGCCAGTCCAGCGGAGATGATCGAGGTGGTCAGTGCTGTAGCCAGCCCAGTCGAGATGATCGAGGTGGTCAGTGCTGTAGCCAGTCCAGCGGAGATGATCGAGGTGGTCAGTGCTGTAGCCAGTCCAGCGGAGATGATCGGGGTGGTCAATGCTGTGTCCAGCCCAGCGGAAATGATCGAGGTGGTCAGTGCTGTAGCCAGCCCAGCGGAGATGATCGAGGTGGTCAGTGCTGTAGCCAGCCCAGCGGAGATGATCGGGGTGGTCAGTGCTGTAGCCAGCCCAGCGGAGATGATCGGGGTGGTCAGTGCTGTAGCCAGCCCAGCGGCGATGATCGAGGTGGTCAATGCTTTGATGTTGGGGACATTGGCCTGAGTGAGAACATTGACGAGAGGTGTGCCTATCCGACCAATAGAGTTGCAGGATCTAGCAGAGGCAGCGCTGGTGGTACTTCTCCAGCGTGTTGCAGTTCCTGCTGTACATAGTCCACGTCTCTGAACCATACAGGAGGGTGGCTGTCACTGTTCTGTGGGCCATCAGCTTGGTGCCTCGTCTGAGGTCCTGGTGCTCAAACACTCGCTTCCAGAGGCTGTGCTGACACACTGGAGACAGATTCGAACCTCGTCATCGATGTCTGCCCTTGGTGACAGTCAGCTCCCAAGGCACTCTGACCCCAAGGCACTCTGACCCCAAAGTACTCTGACCCCAAGGTACTCTGACCCCAAGGTACTCTGACCCCAAGGCACTCTGGCCACAAGGCACTCTGGCCACAAGGCACTCTGACCCCAAGGCACTCTGACCACCAGGCACTCTGACCACAAGGCACTCTGACCACAAGGCACTCTGGCCAAAAGGCACTCTGACCACAAGGTACTCTGACCACGAAGCACTCTGACCACAAGGCACTCTGGCCACAGGGCACTCTGGCCACAAGGCACTCTGACCACAAGGTACTCTGATCACAAGGCATTCTGGCCACAAGGCACTCTGGCCACAAGGCACTCTGACCACATGGTACACTGACCACAAGGCATTCTGGCCACAAGGCACTCTGGCCACAAGCCACTCTGATCACAAGGTACTCTGACCACAAGGCACTCTGACCACAAGGCACTCTGACCACAAGGCACTCTGACCACAAGATACTTTGACCACATGGCACTCTGACCACAAGGTACTTTGACCACAAGAGTCTTTGAACGCAAGGTACTCTAACCACAAGGCACAGTGACCACAAGGCACTCTGACCACAATATACTCTGACCACAAGGTACTTTGACCACAAGGCACTCTGACCACAAGGCACTTTGACCACAAGGTACTTTGACCACAAGGCACTCTGACCACAAGGCACTCTGACCACAAGATACTTTGACCACATGGCACTCTGACCACAAGAGTCTTTGACCACAAGGTACTCTGACCACAAGGCACAGTGACCACAAGGCACTCTGACCACAATGTACTCTGACCACAAGGTACTCTGACCACAAGGTACTTTGTCCACAAGGCACTCTGACCACAAGGTACTTTGACCACAAGAGTCTTTCACCACAAGGTACTCTGGCCACAAGGAACTCTGACCACAAGGCACGCTGACCACAAGGTACTTTGACCACAAGAGTCTTTGACCACAAGGCACTCTAACCACAAGGTACTCTGACCACAAGGTACTTTGACCACAAGAGTCTTTGACCACAAGGCACTCTGACCACGAGGTACTCTGACCACGAGGTACTCTGACCAAAAGGCACTTTGACCACAAGGTACTCTGACCACAAGGTACTCTGACCACAAGGTACTCTGACCACAAGGCACTCTGACCACAAGGCACTCTGACCACAAAGCACTCTGTCCACAAGGCACTCTGTCCACAAGGCACTCTGACCACAAGGCACTCTGAACACAAGGTACTCTGACCACAAGGTACTCTGACCACAAGGCACTCTGACCACAAGGTACTCTGACCACAAGGCACTCTGACCACAAAGCACTCTGACCACAAGGCACTCTGTCCACAAGGCACTCTGACCACAAGGCACTCTGAACACATGGTACTCTGACCACAAGGCACTCTGGCCACAAGGTACTCTGACCACAAGGCACTCTGACCACATGGTACTCTGACCACAAAGCACTCTGACCACAAAGCACTCTGACCACAAGGCACTCTGACCACAAGTCACTCTGACCACAAGGCACTCTGACCACAAGTCACTCTGACCACAAGGCACTCTGACCACAAGGCACTCTGGCCACAAGGCACTCTGACCACAAGGTACTCTGACCACGAAGCACTCTGACCACAAGGTACTCTGACCACAAGGCACTCTGACCACAAGGCACTCTGACCACAAGGTACTCTGACCACAAGGTACTCTGACCACAAGGCACTCTGACCACAAGGTACTCTGACCACAAGGCACTCTGACCACAAGGTACTCTGACCACAAGGTACTCTGACCACAAGGCACTCTGACCACAAGGCACTCTGACCACAAGGCACTCTGGCCACAAGGCACTCTGACCACAAGGTACTCTGACCACAAAGCACTCTGATCACAAGGTACTCTGACCACAAGGCACTCTGACCACAAGGCACTCTGACCACAAGGTACTCTGACCACAAGGCACTCTGACCACAAGGTACTCTGACCACAAGGCACTCTGACCACAAGGTGCTCTGACCACAAGGCACTCTGACCACAAGGTACTCTGACCACAAGGCACTCTGACCACAAGGTGCTCTGACCACAAGGCACGCTGACCACAAGGCACTCTGACCACAAGGTACTTTGACCACAAGAGTCTTTGACCACAAGAGTCTTTGACCACAAGGTACTCTGACCACAAGGCACTTTGACCACAAGGCACTCTGACCACAATGTACTCTGACCACAAGGTACTTTGACCACAAGGCACTCTGACCACAAGGCACTCTGACCGCAAGGCACTTTGACCACAAGGTACTTTGACCACAAGGCACTCTGACCACAAGGTACTTTGACCACAAGATACTTTGACCACATGGCACTCTGACCACAAGACACTTTGACCAAAAGAGTCTTTGACCACAAGGTACTCTGACCACAAGGCACAGTGACCACAAGGCACTCTGACCACAATGTACTCTGACCACAAGGTACTTAGACCACAAGGCACTCTGACCACAAGGTACTTTGACCACAAGAGTCTTTGACCACAAGGTACTCTGGCCACAAGACACTTTGACCAAAAGAGTCTTTGACCACAAGGTACTCTGACCACAAGGCACAGTGACCACAAGGCACTCTGACCACAATGTACTCTGACCACAATGTACTCTGACCACAAGGTACTCTGACCACAAGACACTTTGACCAAAAGAGTCTTTGACCACAAGGTACTCTGACCACAAGGCACAGTGACCACAAGGCACTCTGACCACAATGTACTCTGACCACAAGGTACTCTGACCACAAGGCACTCTGACCACAACGTACTCTGACCACAAGGTACTTTGACCACAAGGCACTCTGACCACAAGGCACTCTGACCACAAGGCACTTTGACCACAAGGTACTTTGACCACAAGGCACTCTGACCACAAGGTACTTTGACCACAAGATACTTTGACCACATGGCACTCTGACCACAAGACACTTTGACCAAAAGAGTCTTTGACCACAAGGTACTCTGACCACAAGGCACAGTGACCACAAGGCACTCTGA
Organism: Scyliorhinus torazame; assembly: GCF_047496885.1. NCBI lineage: Eukaryota > Metazoa > Chordata > Chondrichthyes > Carcharhiniformes > Scyliorhinidae > Scyliorhinus > Scyliorhinus torazame. Next base: position 420,011,153 of record NC_092707.1, read on the forward strand.
CCACAATGTACTCTGACCACAAGGTACTTAGACCACAAGGCACTCTGACCACAAGGTACTTTGACCACAAGAGTCTTTGACCACAAGGTACTCTGGCCACAAGGCACTCTGACCACAAGGCACTCTGACCACAAGGCACTTTGACCACAAGAGTCTTTGACCACAAGGCATTCTGACCACAAGGCACTCTGACCACAAGGCACTTTGACCACAAGGCACTCTGACCACAAGGTACTTTGACCACAAGAGTCTTTGACCACAAGGCACTCTGACCACAAGGCACTCTGACCACAAGGCACTTTGACCACAAGGCACTCTGACCACAAGGTACTTTGGCCACAAGGCACTCTGACCACAAGGCACTTTGACCACATGGCACTCTGACCACAAGACACTTTGACCAAAAGAGTCTTTGACCACAAGGTACTCTGACCACAAGGCACAGTGACCACAAGGCACTCTGACCACAATGTACTCTGACCACAAGGTACTTAGACCACAAGGCACTCTGACCACAAGGTACTTTGACCACAAGAGTCTTTGACCACAAGGTACTCTGGCCACAAGGCACTCTGACCACAAGGCACTCTGACCACAAGGTACTTTGACCACAAGAGTCTTTGACCACAAGGCACTCTGACCACAAGGCACTCTGACCACAAGGCACTTTGACCACACGGCACTCTGACCACAAGGCACTTTGACCACAAGGCACTCTGACCACAAGTGTCTTTGACCACAAGGTACTCTAACCACAAGGCACAGTGACCACAAGGCACTCTTACCACAATGTACTCTGACCACAAGGTACTTTGACCACAAGGCACTCTGACCACAAGGTACTTTGACCACAAGAGTCTTTGACCACAAGGTACTCTGGCCACAAGGCACTCTGACCACAAGGCACTTTGACCACAAGGTACTTTGACCACAAGGCACTCTGACCACAAGGTACTTTGACCGCAAGGTACTTTGACCACAAGATACTTTAACCACATGGCACTCTGACCACAAGATACTTTGACCACAAGAGTCTTTGACCACAAGGCACTCTGACCACAAGGCACGCTGACTACAAGGTACTTTGACCACAAGAGTCTTTGACCACAAGGCACTCTGACCACAAGGTACTCTGACCACAAGGTACTTTGACCACAAGAGTCTTTGACCACAAGGCACTCTGACCACAAGGTATTCTGACCACGAGGTACTCTGACCAAAAGGCACTTTGACCACAGGGTACTCTGACCACAAGGTACTCTGACCACAAGGCACTCTGACCACAAAGCACTCTGTCCACAAGGCACTCTGACCACAAGGCACTCTGACCACAAGGCACTCTGAACACAAGGTACTCTGACCACAAGGTACTCTGACCACAAGGCACTCTGACCACAAGGTACTCTGACCACAAGGCACTCTGACCACAAAGCACTCTGACCACAAAGCACTCTGACCACAAGGCACTCTGTCCACAAGGCACTCTGACCACAAGGCACTCTGAACACATGGTACTCTGACCACAAGGCACTCTGGCCACAAGGTACTCTGACCACAAGGCACTCTGACCACATGGTACTCTGACCACAAAGCACTCTGACCACAAAGCACTCTGACCACAAGGCACTCTGACCACAAGTCACTCTGACCACAAGGCACTCTGACCACAAGTCACTCTGACCACAAGGCACTCTGGCCACAAGGCACTCTGGCCACAAGGCACTCTGACCACAAGGTACTCTGACCACGAAGCACTCTGACCACAAGGTACTCTGACCACAAGGCACTCTGACCACAAGGCACTCTGACCACAAGGTACTCTGACCACAAGGCACTCTGACCACAAGGCACTCTGACCACAAGTCACTCTGACCACAAGGCACTCTGACCACAAGGCACTCTGGCCACAAGGCACTCTGACCACAAGGTACTCTGACCACGAAGCACTCTGACCACAAGGTACTCTGACCACAAGGCACTCTGACCACAAGGCACTCTGACCACAAGGTACTCTGACCACAAGGCACTCTGACCACAAGGTACTCTGACCACAAGGCACTCTGACCACAAGGTGCTCTGACCACAAGGCACGCTGACCACAAGGAACTCTGACCACAAGGTACTTTGACCACAAGAGTCTTTGACCACAAGAGTCTTTGACCACAAGGTACTCTAACCACAAGGCACTCTGACCACAATGTACTCTGACCACAAGGTACTTTGACCACAAGGCACTCTGACCACAAGGCACTCTGACCACAAGGCACAGTGACCACAAGCCACTCTGACCACAATGTACTCTGACCACAAGGTACTTAGACCACAAGGCACTCTGACCACAAGGTACTTTGACCACAAGAGTCTTTGACCACAAGGTACTCTGGCCACAGGGCACTCTGACCACAAGGCACTCTGACCACAAGGTACTTTGACCACAAGAGTCTTTGACCACAAGGCACTCTGACCACAAGGCACTCTGACCACAAGGCACTTTGACCACAAGGTACTCTGACCACAAGGTACTTTGGCCACAAGGCACTCTGACCACAAGGCACTCTGACCAATGGCACTCTGACCACAAGGCACTTTGACCACAAGGCACTCTTACCACAATGTACTCTGACCACAAGGTACTTTGACCACAAGGCACTCTGACCACAAGGCACTTTGACCACAAGGTACTTTGACCACAAGAGTCTTTGACCACAAGGTACTCTGGCCACAAGGCACTCTGACCACAAGGCACTTTGACCACAAGGTACTTTGACCACAAGGCACTCTGACCACAAGGTACTTTGACCACAAGGTACTTTGACCACAAGATACTTTGACCACATGGCACTCTGACCACAAGATACTTTGACCACAAGAATCTTTGACCACAAGGTACTCTGACCACAAGGCACAGTGACCACAAGGCACTCTGACCACAATGTACTCTGACCACAAGGTACTTTGACCACAAGGCACTCTGACCACAAGGTAATTTGACCACAAGAGTCTTTGACCACAAGAGTCTTTGACCACAAGATACTCTGGCCACAAGGTACTCTGTCCACAAGGTACTCTGTCCACAAGGTACTCTGACCACAAGAGACTTTGATCACAAGGCACTCTGACCACAAGGTACTCTGACCACAAGGCACTCTGACCACAAATTAATCTGACCAAAAGGCACTTTGACCACAAGGTACTTTGACCACAAGAGTCTTTGACCACAAGGCACTCTGACCACAAGGTACTCTGACCAAAAGGCACTTTGACCACAAGGTACTCTGACCAGAAGGTACTCTGACCACAAGGTACTCTGACCACAAGGTACTCTGACCACAAGATACTTTGACCACAAGAGTCTTTGACCACAAGGCACTCTGACCACAAGGCACTCTGACCACAAGGCACTTTGACCACAAGGTACTCTGACCACAAGGTACTCTGACCACAAGGCACTCTGACCACAAGGTACTCTGACCACAAGAGTCTTTGACCACAAGGCACTCTGACCACAAGGCACTCTGACCACAAGGCACTCTGGCCACAAGGTACTCTGACCACAAGGCACTCTGGCCACAAGGTACTCTGACCACAAGGCACACTGACCACAAGGCACTCTGACCACAAGGCACTCTGACCACAAGGCTCTCTGACCACAAGGCTCTCTGACCACAAGGCTCTCTGACCACAATGCACTTTGACCACAAGAGTCTTTGACCACAAGAGTCTTTGACCACAAGGCACTCTGACCACAAGGTACTCTGACCACGAAGCACTCTGACCACAAGGCACTCTGGCCACAAGGCACTCTGACCACAAAGCACTCTGACCACAAGGTACTCTGACCACAGGGTACTCTGACCACAAGGAACTCTGACCACAAGGTACTCTGACCACAAGGCACTCTGACCACAAGGTACTCTGACCACAAGGCACTCTGACCACAAGATACTTTGACCACAAGAGTCTTTGACCACAAGGTACTCTGACCACAAGGCACAGTGACCACAAGGCACTCTGACCACAATGTACTCTGAACACAAGGTACTTTGACCACAAGGCACTCTGAACACAAGGTACTTTGACCACAAGAGTCTTTGACCACAAGGTACTCTGGCCACAAGGCACTCTGACCACAAGGCACTCTGACCACAAGGTACTTTGACCACAAGAGTCTTTGACCACAAGGCACTCTGACCACAAGGCACTCTGACCACAAGGTACTCTGACCAAAAGGCACTTTGACCACAAGTTACTCTGACCACAAGGTACTCTGACCACAAGGTACTTTGACCACAAGAGTCTTTGACCACAAGGCACTCTGACCACAAGGTACTCTGACCACAAGGTACTCTGTCCACAAGGTACTCTGACCACAAGAGACTTTGACCACAAGGCACTCTGACCACAAGGTACTCTGACCACAAGGCACTCTGACCACAAATTACTCTGTCCAAAAGGCACTTTGACCGCAAGGTACTTTGACCACAAGAGTCTTTGACCACAAGGCACTCTGACCACAAGGTACTCTGACCAAAAGGCACTTTGACCACAAGGTACTCTGACCACAAGGTACTCTGACCACAAGGTACTCTGACCACAAGGTACTCTGACCACAAGATACTTTGACCACAAGAGTCTTTGACCACAAGGTACTCTGGCCACAAGGCACTCTGACCACAAGGCACTCTGACCACAAGGTACTTTGACCACAAGAGTCTTTGACCACAAGACACTCTGACCACAAGGCACTCTGACCACAAGGCACTTTGACCACAAGGCACTCTGACCACAAGGCACTCTGACCACAAGGCACTCTGACCACAAGGCACTCTGAACACAAGGTACTCTGACCACAAGGTACTCTGACCACAAGGCACTCTGACCACAAGGTACTCTGACCACAAGGCACTCTGACCACAAAGCACTCTGACCACAAAGCACTCTGACCACAAGGCACTCTGTCCACAAGGCACTCTGACCACAAGGCACTCTGAACACATGGTACTCTGACCACAAGGCACTCTGGCCACAAGGTACTCTGACCACAAGGCACTCTGACCACATGGTACTCTGACCACAAAGCACTCTGACCACAAAGCACTCTGACCACAAGGCACTCTGACCACAAGTCACTCTGACCACAAGGCACTCTGACCACAAGTCACTCTGACCACAAGGCACTCTGACCACAAGGCACTCTGGCCACAAGGCACTCTGACCACAAGGTACTCTGACCATGAAGCACTCTGACCACAAGGTACTCTGACCACAAGGCACTCTGACCACAAGGCACTCTGACCACAAGGTACTCTGACCACAAGGCACTCTGACCACAAGGTACTCTGACCACAAGGTACTATGACCACAAGGCACTCTGACCACAAGTCACTCTGACCACAAGGCACTCTGACCACAAGGCACTCTGGCCACAAGGCACTCTGACCACAAAGTACTCTGACCACGAAGCACTCTGACCACAAGGTACTCTGACCACAAGGCACTCTGACCACAAGGCACTCTGACCACAAGGTACTCTGACCACAAGGCACTCTGACCACAAGGTACTCTGACCACAAGGCACTCTGACCACAAGGTGCTCTGACCACAAGGCACGCTGACCACAAGGCACTCTGACCACAAGGTACTTTGACCACAAGAGTCTTTGACCACAAGAGTCTTTGACCACAAGGTACTCTAACCACAAGGCACTCTGACCACAATGTACTCTGACCACAAGGTACTTTGACCACAAGGCACTCTGACCACAAGGCACTCTGACCACAAGGCACAGTGACCACAAGGCACTCTGACCACAATGTACTCTGACCACAAGGTACTTAGACCACAAGGCACTCTGACCACAAGGTACTTTGACCACAAGAGTCTTTGACCACAAGGTACTCTGGCCACAGGGCACTCTGACCACAAGGCACTCTGACCAGAAGGTACTTTGACCACAAGAGTCTTTGACCACAAGGCACTCTGACCACAAGGCACTCTGACCACAAGGCACTTTGACCACAAGGTACTCTGACCACAAGGTACTTTGGCCACAAGGCACTCTGACCACAAGGCACTCTGACCACATGGCACTCTGACCACAAGGCATTTTGACCACAAGGCACTCTTACCACAATGTACTCTGACCACAAGGTACTTTGACCACAAGGCACTCTGACCACAAGGCACTTTGACCACAAGGTACTTTGACCACAAGAGTCTTTGACCACAAGGTACTCTGGCCACAAGGCACTCTGACTACAAGGCACTTTGACCACAAGGTACTTTGACCACAAGGCACTCTGACCACAAGGTACTTTGACCACAAGGTACTTTGACCACAAGATACTTTGACCACATGGCACTCTGACCACAAGATACTTTGACCACAAGAATCTTTGACCACAAGGTACTCTGACCACAAGGCACAGTGACCACAAGGCACTCTGACCACAATGTACTCTGACCACAAGGTACTTTGACCACAAGGCACTCTGACCACAAGGTAATTTGACCACAAGAGTCTTTGACCACAAGAGTCTTTGACCACAAGGTACTCTGGCCACAAGGTACTCTGTCCACAAGGTACTCTGTCCACAAGGTACTCTGACCACAAGAGACTTTGATCACAAGGCACTCTGACCACAAGGTACTCTGATCACAAGGCACTCTGACCACAAATTAATCTGACCAAAAGGCACTTTGACCACAAGGTACTTTGACCACAAGAGTCTTTGACCACAAGGCACTCTGACCACAAGGTACTCTGACCAAAAGGCACTTTGACCACAAGGTACTCTGACCAGAAGGTACTCTGACCACAAGGTACTCTGACCACAAGGTACTCTGACCACAAGATACTTTGACCACAAGAGTCTTTGACCACAAGGCACTCTGACCACAAGGCACTCTGACCACAAGGCACTTTGACCACAAGGTACTCTGACCACAAGGTACTCTGACCACAAGGTACTCTGACCACAAGAGTCTTTGACCACAAGGCACTCTGACCACAAGGCACTCTGACCACAAGGCACTCTGGCCACAAGGTACTCTGACCACAAGGCACACTGACCACAAGGCACTCTGACCACAAGGCACTCTGACCACAAGGCACTCTGACCACAAGGCTCTCTGACCACAAGGCTCTCTGACCACAAGGCACTTTGACCACAAGAGTCTTTGACCACAAGAGTCTTTGACCACAAGGCACTCTGACCACAAGGTACTCTGACCACGAAGCACTCTGACCACAAGGCACTCTGGCCACAAGGCACTCTGACCACAAAGCACTCTGACCACAAGGTACTCTGACCACAGGGTACTCTGACCACAAGGTACTTTGACCACATGGCACTCTGACCACAAGATACTTTGACCACAAGAATCTTTGACCACAAGGTACTCTGACCACAAGGCACAGTGACCACAAGGCACTCTGACCACAATGTACTCTGACCACAAGGTACTTTGACCACAAGGCACTCTGACCACAAGGTAATTTGACCACAAGAGTCTTTGACCACAAGAGTCTTTGACCACAAGGTACTCTGGCCACAAGGTACTCTGTCCACAAGGTACTCTGTCCACAAGGTACTCTGACCACAAGAGACTTTGATCACAAGGCACTCTGACCACAAGGTACTCTGATCACAAGGCACTCTGACCACAAATTAATCTGACCAAAAGGCACTTTGACCACAAGGTACTTTGACCACAAGAGTCTTTGACCACAAGGCACTCTGACCACAAGGTACTCTGACCAAAAGGCACTTTGACCACAAGGTACTCTGACCAGAAGGTACTCTGACCACAAGGTACTCTGACCACAAGGTACTCTGACCACAAGATACTTTGACCACAAGAGTCTTTGACCACAAGGCACTCTGACCACAAGGCACTCTGACCACAAGGCACTTTGACCACAAGGTACTCTGACCACAAGGTACTCTGACCACAAGGTACTCTGACCACAAGAGTCTTTGACCACAAGGCACTCTGACCACAAGGCACTCTGACCACAAGGCACTCTGGCCACAAGGTACTCTGACCACAAGGCACACTGACCACAAGGCACTCTGACCACAAGGCACTCTGACCACAAGGCACTCTGACCACAAGGCTCTCTGACCACAAGGCTCTCTGACCACAAGGCACTTTGACCACAAGAGTCTTTGACCACAAGAGTCTTTGACCACAAGGCACTCTGACCACAAGGTACTCTGACCACGAAGCACTCTGACCACAAGGCACTCTGGCCACAAGGCACTCTGACCACAAAGCACTCTGACCACAAGGTACTCTGACCACAGGGTACTCTGACCACAAGGTACTCTGACCACAAGGTACTCTGACCACAAGGCACAGTGACCACAAGGCACTCTGACCACAATGTACTCTGACCACAAGGTACTCTGACCACAAGGCACTCTGACCACAAGGTACTCTGACCACAAGGCACTCTGACCACAAGATACTTTGACCACAAGAGTCTTTGACCACAAGGTACTCTGACCACAAGGCACAGTGACCACAAGGCACTCTGACCACAATGTACTCTGAACACAAGGTACTTTGACCACAAGGCACTCTGAACACAAGGTACTTTGACCACAAGAGTCTTTGACCACAAGAGTCTTTGACCACAAGGTACTCTGGCCACAAGGTACTCTGTCCACAAGGTACTCTGTCCACAAGGTACTCTGACCACAAGAGACTTTGATCACAAGGCACTCTGACCACAAGGTACTCTGATCACAAGGCACTCTGACCACAAATTAATCTGACCAAAAGGCACTTTGACCACAAGGTACTTTGACCACAAGAGTCTTTGACCACAAGGCACTCTGACCACAAGGTACTCTGACCAAAAGGCACTTTGACCACAAGGTACTCTGACCAGAAGGTACTCTGACCACAAGGTACTCTGACCACAAGGTACTCTGACCACAAGATACTTTGACCACAAGAGTCTTTGACCACAAGGCACTCTGACCACAAGGCACTCTGACCACAAGGCACTTTGACCACAAGGTACTCTGACCACAAGGTACTCTGACCACAAGGTACTCTGACCACAAGAGTCTTTGACCACAAGGCACTCTGACCACAAGGCACTCTGACCACAAGGCACTCTGGCCACAAGGTACTCTGACCACAAGGCACACTGACCACAAGGCACTCTGACCACAAGGCACTCTGACCACAAGGCACTCTGACCACAAGGCTCTCTGACCACAAGGCTCTCTGACCACAAGGCTCTCTGACCACAAGGCACTTTGACCACAAGAGTCTTTGACCACAAGAGTCTTTGACCACAAGGCACTCTGACCACAAGGTACTCTGACCACGAAGCACTCTGACCACAAGGCACTCTGGCCACAAGGCACTCTGACCACAAAGCACTCTGACCACAAGGTACTCTGACCACAGGGTACTCTGACCACAAGGTACTCTGACCACAAGGTACTCTGACCACAAGGCACAGTGACCACAAGGCACTCTGACCACAATGTACTCTGACCACAAGGAACTCTGACCACAAGGCACTCTGACCACAAGGTACTCTGACCACAAGGCACTCTGACCACAAGATACTTTGACCACAAGAGTCTTTGACCACAAGGTACTCTGACCACAAGGCACAGTGACCACAAGGCACTCTGACCACAATGTACTCTGAACACAAGGTACTTTGACCACAAGGCACTCTGAACACAAGGTACTTTGACCACAAGAGTCTTTGACCACAAGGTACTCTGGCCACCAGGCACTCTGACCACAAGGCACTCTGACCACAAGGTACTTTGACCACAAGAGTCTTTGACCACAAGGTACTCTGGCCACAGGGCACTCTGACCACAAGGCACTCTGACCACAAGGCACTTTGACCACAAGGTACTCTGACCACAAGGTACTTTAGCCACAAGGCACTCTGACCACAAGGCACTCTGACCACATGGCACTCTGACCACAAGGCATTTTGACCACAAGGCACTCGTCCAAAATGTACTCTGACCACAAGGTACTTTGACCACAAGGCACTCTGACCACAAGGCACTTTGACCACAAGGTACTTTGACCACAAGAGTCTTTGACCACAAGGTACTCTGGCCACAAGGCACTCTGACCACAAGGCACTTTGACCACAAGGTACTTTGACCACAAGGCACTCTGACCACAAGGTACTTTGACCACAAGGTACTTTGACCACAAGATACTTTGACCACATGGCACTCTGACCACAAGATACTTTGACCACAAGAATCTTTGACCACAAGGTACTCTGACCACAAGGCACAGTGACCACAAGGCACTCTGACCACAATGTACTCTGACCACAAGGTACTTTGACCACAAGGCACTCTGACCACAAGGTAATTTGACCACAAGAGTCTTTGACCACAAGAGTCTTTGACCACAAGGTACTCTGGCCACAAGGTACTCTGTCCACAAGGCACTCTGTCCACAAGGTACTCTGACCACAAGAGACTTTGATCACAAGGCACTCTGACCACAAGGTACTCTGATCACAAGGCACTCTGACCACAAATTAATCTGACCAAAAGGCACTTTGACCACAAGGTACTTTGACCACAAGAGTCTTTGACCACAAGGCACTCTGACCACAAGGTACTCTGACCAAAAGGCACTTTGACCACAAGGTACTCTGACCAGAAGGTACTCTGACCACAAGGTACTCTGACCACAAGGTACTCTGACCACAAGATACTTTGACCACAAGAGTCTTTGACCACAAGGCACTCTGACCACAAGGCACTCTGACCACAAGGCACTTTGACCACAAGGTACTCTGACCACAAGGTACTCTGACCACAAGGCACTCTGACCACAAGGTACTCTGACCACAAGAGTCTTTGACCACAAGGCACTCTGACCACAAGGCACTCTGACCACAAGGCACTCTGGCCACAAGGTACTCTGACCACAAGGCACACTGACCACAAGGCACTCTGACCACAAGGCACTCTGACCACAAGGCACTCTGACCACAAGGCTCTCTGACCACAAGGCTCTCTGACCACAAGGCTCTCTGACCACAAGGCACTTTGACCACAAGAGTCTTTGACCACAAGAGTCTTTGACCACAAGGCACTCTGACCACAAGGTACTCTGACCACGAAGCACTCTGACCACAAGGCACTCTGGCCACAAGGCACTCTGACCACAAAGCACTCTGACCACAAGGTACTCTGACCACAGGGTACTCTGACCACAAGGTACTCTGACCACAAGGTACTCTGACCACAAGGCACAGTGACCACAAGGCACTCTGACCACAATGTACTCTGACCACAAGGTACTCTGACCACAAGGCACTCTGACCACAAGGTACTCTGACCACAAGGCACTCTGACCACAAGATACTTTGACCACAAGAGTCTTTGACCACAAGGTACTCTGACCACAAGGCACAGTGACCACAAGGCACTCTGACCACAATGTACTCTGAACACAAGGTACTTTGACCACAAGGCACTCTGAACACAAGGTACTTTGACCACAAGAGTCTTTGACCACAAGGTACTCTGGCCACAAGGCACTCTGACCACAAGGCACTCTGACCACAAGGTACTTTGACCACAAGAGTCTTTGACAACAAGGCACTCTGACCACAAGGCACTCTGACCACAAGGTACTCTGACCAAAAGGCACTTTGACCACAAGTTACTCTGACCACAAGGTACTCTGACCACAAGGTACTTTGACCACAAGAGTCTTTGACCACAAGGCACTCTGACCACAAGGTACTCTGACCACAAGGTACTCTGTCCACAAGGTACTCTGACCACAAGAGACTTTGACCACAAGGCACTCTGACCACAAGGTACTCTGACCACAAGGCACCCTGACCACAAATTACTCTGTCCAAAAGGTACTTTGACCACAAGGTACTTTGACCACAAGAGTCTTTGACCACAAGGCACTCTGACCACAAGGTACTCTGACCAAAAGGCACTTTGACCACAAGGTACTCTGACCACAAGGTACTCTGACCACAAGGTACTCTGACCACAAGGTACTCTGACCACAAGATACTTTGACCACAAGAGTCTTTGACCACAAGGCACTCTGACCACAAGGCACTCTGACCCTAAGGCACTCTGACCACAAGGTACTCTGACCACAAGGTACTCTGACCACAAGGTACTCTGACCACAAGAGTTTTTGACCACAAGGCACTCTGACCACAAGGCACTCTGGCCACAAGGTACTCTGACCACAAGGCACACTGACCACAAGGTACTCTGACCACAAGATACTTTGACCACAAGGCACTCTGACCACAAGGCACTCTGACCACAAGGCACTGTGACCACAATAGTCTTTGACCACAAGGCACTCTGACCACAAGGCACTTTGACCACAAGGTACTCTGACCACAACGCACTCTGACCACAAGGCACTTTGGCCACAAAGCACTCTGACCACAAAGCACTCTGACCACAAGGTACTCTGACCACAAGGCACTCTGACCACAAGGTACTCTGACCACAAGGCACTCTGACCACAAAGCACTCTGACCACAAGGTACTCTGGCCACAAGGCACTCTGGCCACAAGGCACTCTGGCCACAAGGTACTCTGACCACAAGGCACTCTGTCCACAAGGTACTCTGGCCACAAGGTACTCTGGCCACAAGGTACTCTGACCGCAAGGCACTCTGACCACAAGGCACTCTGGCCACAAGGCACTCTGACCACAAAGCACTCTGACCACAAGGCACTCTGGCCACAAGGTACACTGACCCCAAGGCACTCTGACCACAAGGCACTCTGGCCACAAGGTACTCTGACCACAAGGCACTCTGACCACATGGTACTCTGACCACAAAGCAATCTGACCACAAAGCACTCTGACCACAAGGCACTCTGACCACAAGGCACTCTGGCCACAAGGTACTCTGACCACAAGGCACTCTGACCACATGGTACTCTGACCACAAAGCAATCTGACCACAAAGCACTCTGACCACAAGGCACTCTGACCACAAGTCACTCTGACCACAAGGCACTCTGGCCACAAGAAACTCTGACCACAAGGTACTCTGACCACGAAGCACTCTGACCACAAGGCACTCTGGCCACAAGGCACTCTGGCCACAAGGCACTCTGACCACAATGCACTCTGACCACAAGGCACTCTGAACACAAGGCACTCTGAACACAAGGCACTCTGACCACAAGTCACTCTGACCACAAGGCACTCTGGCCACAAGGCACTCTGGCCACAAGGCACTCTGGCCACAAGGCACTCTGACCACAAGGTACACTGACCACGAAGCACTCTGACCACAAGGCACTCTGGCCACAAGGCACTCTGGCCACAAGGCACTCTGACCACAAGGTACTCTGACCACAAGGTACTCTGACCACATGGTACTCTGACCACAAGGCATTCTGGCCACAAGGCACTCTGGCCACAAGCCACTCTGATCACAAGGTACTCTGACCACAAGGCACTCTGACCACATGGCACTCTGACCACAAGGCACTCTGACCACAAGATACTTTGACCACATGGCACTCTGACCACAAGGTACTTTGACCACAGAGTCTTTGAACACAAGGTACTCTAACCACAAGGCACAGTGACCACAAGGCACTCTGACCACAATGTACTCTGACCAAAAGGTACTTTGACCACAAGGCACTCTGACCACAAGGTAATTTGACCACAAGAGTCTTTGACCACAAGAGTCTTTGACCACAAGGTACTCTGGCCACAAGGTACTCTGTCCACAAGGTACTCTGTCCACAAGGTACTCTGACCACAAGAGTCTTTGACCACAAGGCACTCTGACCACAAGGCACTCTGACCACAAGGCACTCTGGCCACAAGGTACTCTGACCACAAGGCACACTGACCACAAGGCACTCTGACCACAAGGCACTCTGACCACAAGGCACTCTGACCACAAGGCTCTCTGACCACAAGGCTCTCTGACCACAAGGCTCTCTGACCACAAGGCACTTTGACCACAAGAGTCTTTGACCACAAGAGTCTTTTACCACAAGGCACTCTGACCACAAGGTACTCTGACCACGAAGCACTCTGACCACAAGGCACTCTGGCCACAAGGCACTCTGACCACAAAGCACTCTGACCACAAGGTACTCTGACCACAGGGTACTCTGACCACAAGGTACTCTGACCACAAGGTACTCTGACCACAAGGCACAGTGACCACAAGGCACTCTGACCACAATGTACTCTGACCACAAGGTACTCTGACCACAAGGCACTCTGACCACAAGGTACTCTGACCACAAGGCACTCTGACCACAAGATACTTTGACCACAAGAGTCTTTGACCACAAGGTACTCTGACCACAAGGCACAGTGACCACAAGGCACTCTGACCACAATGTACTCTGAACACAAGGTACTTTGACCACAAGGCACTCTGAACACAAGGTACTTTGACCACAAGAGTCTTTGACCACAAGGTACTCTGGCCACCAGGCACTCTGACCACAAGGCACTCTGACCACAAGGTACTTTGACCACAAGAGTCTTTGACCACAAGGTACTCTGGCCACAGGGCACTCTGACCACAAGGCACTCTGACCACAAGGTACTTTGACCACAAGAGTCTTTGACCACAAGGCACTCTGACCACAAGGCACTCTGACCACAAGGCACTTTGACCACAAGGTACTTTAGCCACAAGGCACTCTGACCACAAGGCACTCTGACCACATGGCACTCTGACCACAAGGCATTTTGACCACAAGGCACTCTTACCACAATGTACTCTGACCACAAGGTACTTTGACCACAAGGCACTCTGACCACAAGGCACTTTGACCACAAGGTACTTTGACCACAAGAGTCTTTGACCACAAGGTACTCTGGCCACAAGGCACTCTGACCACAAGGCACTTTGACCACAAGGTACTTTGACCACAAGGCACTCTGACCACAAGGTACTTTGACCACAAGGTACTTTGACCACAAGATACTTTGACCACATGGCACTCTGACCACAAGATACTTTGACCACAAGAATCTTTGACCACAAGGTACTCTGACCACAAGGCACAGTGACCACAAGGCACTCTGACCACAATGTACTCTGACCACAAGGTACTTTGACCACAAGGCACTCTGACCACAAGGTAATTTGACCACAAGAGTCTTTGACCACAAGAGTCTTTGACCACAAGGTACTCTGGCCACAAGGTACTCTGTCCACAAGGCACTCTGTCCACAAGGTACTCTGACCACAAGAGACTTTGATCACAAGGCACTCTGACCACAAGGTACTCTGATCACAAGGCACTCTGACCACAAATTAATCTGACCAAAAGGCACTTTGACCACAAGGTACTTTGACCACAAGAGTCTTTGACCACAAGGCACTCTGACCACAAGGTACTCTGACCAAAAGGCACTTTGACCACAAGGTACTCTGACCAGAAGGTACTCTGACCACAAGGTACTCTGACCACAAGGTACTCTGACCACAAGATACTTTGACCACAAGAGTCTTTGACCACAAGGCACTCTGACCACAAGGCACTCTGACCACAAGGCACTTTGACCACAAGGTACTCTGACCACAAGGTACTCTGACCACAAGGCACTCTGACCACAAGGTACTCTGACCACAAGAGTCTTTGACCACAAGGCACTCTGACCACAAGGCACTCTGACCACAAGGCACTCTGGCCACAAGGTACTCTGACCACAAGGCACACTGACCACAAGGCACTCTGACCACAAGGCACTCTGACCACAAGGCACTCTGACCACAAGACTCTCTGACCACAAGGGTCTCTGACCACAAGGCTCTCTGACCACAAGGCACTTTGACCACAAGAGTCTTTGACCACAAGAGTCTTTGACCACAAGGCACTCTGACCACAAGGTACTCTGACCACGAAGCACTCTGACCACAAGGTACTCTGGCCACAAGGTACTCTGGCCACAAGGTACTCTGACCGCAAGGCACTCTGACCACAAGGCACTCTGGCCACAAGGCACTCTGACCACAAAGCACTCTGACCACAAGGCACTCTGGCCACAAGGTACACTGACCCCAAGGCACTCTGACCACAAGGCACTCTGGCCACAAGGTACTCTGACCACAAGGCACTCTGACCACATGGTACTCTGACCACAAAGCAATCTGACCACAAAGCACTCTGACCACAAGGCACTCTGACCACAAGGCACTCTGGCCACAAGGTACTCTGACCACAAGGCACTCTGACCACATGGTACTCTGACCACAAAGCAATCTGACCACAAAGCACTCTGACCACAAGGCACTCTGACCACAAGTCACTCTGACCACAAGGCACTCTGGCCACAAGAAACTCTGACCACAAGGTACTCTGACCACGAAGCACTCTGACCACAAGGCACTCTGGCCACAAGGCACTCTGGCCACAAGGCACTCTGACCACAATGCACTCTGACCACAAGGCACTCTGAACACAAGGCACTCTGAACACAAGGCACTCTGACCACAAGTCACTCTGACCACAAGGCACTCTGGCCACAAGGCACTCTGGCCACAAGGCACTCTGGCCACAAGGCACTCTGACCACAAGGTACACTGGCCACGAAGCACTCTGACCACAAGGCACTCTGGCCACAAGGCACTCTGGCCACAAGGCACTCTGACCACAAGGTACTCTGACCACAAGGTACTCTGACCACATGGTACTCTGACCACAAGGCATTCTGGCCACAAGGCACTCTGGCCACAAGCCACTCTGATCACAAGGTACTCTGACCACAAGGCACTCTGACCACATGGCACTCTGACCACAAGGCACTCTGACCACAAGATACTTTGACCACATGGCACTCTGACCACAAGGTACTTTGACCACAGAGTCTTTGAACACAAGGTACTCTAACCACAAGGCACAGTGACCACAAGGCACTCTGACCACAATGTACTCTGACCAAAAGGTACTTTGACCACAAGGCACTCTGACCACAAGGTAATTTGACCACAAGAGTCTTTGACCACAAGAGTCTTTGACCACAAGGTACTCTGGCCACAAGGTACTCTGTCCACAAGGTACTCTGTCCACAAGGTACTCTGACCACAAGAGACTTTGATCACAAGGCACTCTGACCACAAGGTACTCTGATCACAAGGCACTCTGACCACAAATTAATCTGACCAAAAGGCACTTTGACCACAAGGTACTTTGACCACAAGAGTCTTTGACCACAAGGCACTCTGACCACAAGGTACTCTGACCAAAAGGCACTTTGACCACAAGGTACTCTGACCAGAAGGTACTCTGACCACAAGGTACTCTGACCACAAGGTACTCTGACCACAAGATACTTTGACCACAAGAGTCTTTGACCACAAGGCACTCTGACCACAAGGCACTCTGACCACAAGGCACTTTGACCACAAGGTACTCTGACCACAAGGTACTCTGACCACAAGGCACTCTGACCACAAGGTACTCTGACCACAAGAGTCTTTGACCACAAGGCACTCTGACCACAAGGCACTCTGACCACAAGGCACTCTGGCCACAAGGTACTCTGACCACAAGGCACACTGACCACAAGGCACTCTGACCACAAGGCACTCTGACCACAAGGCACTCTGACCACAAGGCTCTCTGACCACAAGGCTCTCTGACCACAAGGCTCTCTGACCACAAGGCACTTTGACCACAAGAGTCTTTGACCACAAGAGTCTTTGACCACAAGGCACTCTGACCACAAGGTACTCTGACCACGAAGCACTCTGACCACAAGGCACTCTGGCCACAAGGCACTCTGACCACAAAGCACTCTGACCACAAGGTACTCTGACCACAGGGTACTCTGACCACAAGGTACTCTGACCACAAGGTACTCTGACCACAAGGCACAGTGACCACAAGGCACTCTGGCCACAATGTACTCTGACCACAAGGTACTCTGACCACAAGGCACTCTGACCACAAGGTACTCTGACCACAAGGCACTCTGACCACAAGATACTTTGACCACAAGAGTCTTTGACCACAAGGTACTCTGACCACAAGGCACAGTGACCACAAGGCACTCTGACCACAATGTACTCTGAACACAAGGTACTTTGACCACAAGGCACTCTGAACACAAGGTACTTTGACCACAAGAGTCTTTGACCACAAGGTACTCTGGCCACAAGGCACTCTGACCACAAGGCACTCTGACCACAAGGTACTTTGACCACAAGAGTCTTTGACCACAAGGCACTCTGACCACAAGGCACTCTGACCACAAGGTACTCTGACCAAAAGGCACTTTGACCACAAGTTACTCTGACCACAAGGTACTCTGACCACAAGGTACTTTGACCACAAGAGTCTTTGACCACAAGGCACTCTGACCACAAGGTACTCTGACCACAAGGTACTCTGTCCACAAGGTACTCTGACCACAAGAGACTTTGACCACAAGGCACTCTGACCACAAGGTACTCTGACCACAAAGCACCCTGACCACAAATTACTCTGTCCAAAAGGTACTTTGACCACAAGGTACTTTGACCACAAGAGTCTTTGACCACAAGGCACTCTGACCACAAGGTACTCTGACCAAAAGGCACTTTGACCACAAGGTACTCTGACCACAAGGTACTCTGACCACAAGGTACTCTGACCACAAGGTACTTTGACCACAAGAGTCTTTGACCACAAGGCACTCTGACCACAAGGCACTCTGACCCTAAGGCACTCTGACCACAAGGTACTCTGACCACAAGGTACTCTGACCACAAGGTACTCTGACCACAAGAGTTTTTGACCACAAGGCACTCTGACCACAAGGCACTCTGGCCACAAGGTACTCTGACCACAAGGCACACTGACCACAAGGTACTCTGACCACAAGATACTTTGACCACAAGGCACTCTGACCACAAGGCACTCTGACCACAAGGCACTGTGACCACAATAGTCTTTGACCACAAGGCACTCTGACCACAAGGCACTTTGACCACAAGGTACTCTGACCACAACGCACTCTGACCACAAGGCACTTTGGCCACAAAGCACTCTGACCACAAAGCACTCTGACCACAAGGTACTCTGACCACAAGGCACTCTGACCACAAGGTACTCTGACCACAAGGCACTCTGACCACAAAGCACTCTGACCACAAGGTACTCTGGCCACAAGGCACTCTGGCCACAAGGCACTCTGGCCACAAGGTACTCTGACCACAAGGCACTCTGTCCACAAGGTACTCTGGCCACAAGGTACTCTGGCCACAAGGTACTCTGACCGCAAGGCACTCTGACCACAAGGCACTCTGGCCACAAGGCACGCTGACCACAAAGCACTCTGACCACAAGGCACTCTGGCCACAAGGTACACTGACCCCAAGGCACTCTGACCACAAGGCACTCTGGCCACAAGGTACTCTGACCACAAGGCACTCTGACCACATGGTACTCTGACCACAAAGCAATCTGACCACAAAGCACTCTGACCACAAGGCACTCTGACCACAAGGCACTCTGGCCACAAGGTACTCTGACCACAAGGCACTCTGACCACATGGTACTCTGACCACAAAGCAATCTGACCACAAAGCACTCTGACCACAAGGCACTCTGACCACAAGTCACTCTGACCACAAGGCACTCTGGCCACAAGGCACTCTGACCACAAGGTACTCTGACCACGAAGCACTCTGACCACAAGGCACTCTGGCCACAAGGCACTCTGGCCACAAGGCACTCTGACCACAATGCACTCTGACCACAAGGCACTCTGAACACAAGGCACTCTGAACACAAGGCACTCTGACCACAAGTCACTCTGACCACAAGGCACTCTGGCCACAAGGCACTCTGGCCACAAGGCACTCTGACCACAAGGTACACTGACCACGAAGCACTCTGACCACAAGGCACTCTGGCCACAAGGCACTCTGGCCACAAGGCACTCTGACCACAAGGTACTCTGACCACAAGGTACTCTGACCACATGGTACTCTGACCACAAGGCATTCTGGCCACAAGGCACTCTGGCCACAAGCCACTCTGATCACAAGGTACTCTGACCACAAGGCACTCTGACCACATGGCACTCTGACCACAAGGCACTCTGACCACAAGATACTTTGACCACATGGCACTCTGACCACAAGGTACTTTGACCACAGAGTCTTTGAACACAAGGTACTCTAACCACAAGGCACAGTGACCACAAGGCACTCTGACCACAATGTACTCTGACCAAAAGGTACTTTGACCACAAGGCACTCTGACCACAAGGCACTTTGACCACAAGGTACTTTGACCACAAGGCACTCTGACCACAAGGTACTTTGACCACAAGATACTTTGACCACATGGCACTCTGACCACAAGATACTTTGACCACAAGAGTCTTTGACCACAAGGTACTCTGACCACAAGGCACAGTGACCACAAGGCACACTGACCACAATGTACTCTGACCACAAGGTACTTTGACCACAAGGCACTCTGACCACAAGGTATTTTGACCACAAGAGTCTTTGACCAAAAGGTACTCTGGCCACAAGGCACTCTGACCACAAGGCACGCTGACCACAAGGTACTTTGACCACAAGCGTCTTTGACCACAAGGCACTCTGACCACAAGTTACTCTGACCACAAGGTACTCTGACCACAAGGTACTTTGACCACAAGAGTCTTTGACCACAAGGTACTCTGACCACAAGACACTCTGACCACAAGGTACTCTGACCAAAAGGCACTTTGACCACAAGTTACTCTGACCACAAGGTACTCTGACCACAAGGTACTCTGACCACAAGATACTTTGACCACAAGAGTCTTTGACCACAAGGCACTCTGACCACAAGGTACTCTGACCAAAAGGCACTTTGACCACAAGGTACTCTGACCAGAAGGTACTCTGACCACAAGGTACTCTGACCACAAGGCACTCTGACCACAAATTACTCTGACCAAAAGGCACTTTGACCACAAGGTACTTTGACCACAAGAGTCTTTGACCACAAGGCACTCTGACCACAAGGTACTCTGACCACAAGATACTCTGTCCACAAGGTACTCTGACCACAAGAGACTTTGACCACAAGGCACTCTGACCACAAGGTACTCTGACCACAAGGCACTCTGACCACAAATTACTCTGACCAAAGGCACTTTGACCACAAGGTACTTTGACCACAAGAGTCTTTGACCACAAGGCACTCTGACCACAAGGTACTATGACCAAAAGGCACTTTGACCACAAGGTACTCTGACCACAAGGTACTCTGACCACAAGGTACTCTGACCACAAGGTACTCTGACCACAAGATACTTTGACCACAAGAGTCTTTGACCACAAGGCACTCTGACCACAAGGCACTCTGACCCCAAGGCACTTTGACCACAAGGTACTCTGACCACAAGGTACTCTGACCACAAGAGTCTTTGACCACAAGAGTTTTTGACCACAAGGCACTCTGACCACAAGGCACTCTGGCCACAAGGTACTCTGACCACAAGGCACACTGACCACAAGGTACTCTGACCACAAGATACTTTGACCACAAGGCACTCTGACCACAAGGCACTCTGACCACAAGGTACTCTGACCACAAGGCTCTCTGACCACAAGGCACTTTGACCACAAGAGTCTTTGACCACAAGGCACTCTGACCACAAGGCACTTTGACCACAAGGTACTCTGACCACAACGCACTCTGACCACAAGGCACTTTGACCACAAAGCACTCTGACCACAAAGCACTCTGACCACAAGATACTCTGACCACAAGGTACTCTGACCACAAGGTACTCTGACCACAAGGCACTCTGACCACAAGGCACTCTGACCACAAGGCACTCTGACCACAAGGCACTCTGACCACAAAGCACTCTGACCACAAGGCACTCTGAACACAAGGTACTCTGACCACAAGGCACTCTGGCCACAAGGCACTCTGGCCACAAGGTACTCTGACCACAAGGCACTCTGTCCACAAGGTACTCTGGCCACAAGGTACTCTGGCCACAAGGTACTCTGACCGCAAGGCACTCTGACCACAAGGCACTCTGGCCACAAGGCACTATGGCCACAAGGTACTCTGAACACAAGGCACTCTGACCACAAAGCACTCTGACCACAAGGCACTCTGTCCACAAGGCACTCTGACCACAAGGTACTCTGACCACAAGGCACTCTGACCACAAGGCACTCTGACCACAAGGTACTCTGACCACAAGGCTCTCTGACCACAAGGCACTTTGACCACAAGAGTCTTTGACCACAAGGCACTCTGACCACAAGGCACTTTGACCACAAGGTACTCTGACCACAACGCACTCTGACCACAAGGCACTTTGACCACAAAGCACTCTGACCACAAAGCACTCTGACCACAAAGCACTCTGACCACAAGGTACTCTGACCACAAGGCACTCTGACCACAAGGTACTCTGACCACAAGGTACTCTGACCACAAGGCACTCTGACCACAAAGCACTCTGACCACAAGGCACTCTGAACACAAGGCACTCTGGCCACAAGGCACTCTAGCCACAAGGTACTCTGACCACAAGGCACTCTGTCCACAAGGTACTCTGGCCACAAGGTACTTTGGCCACAAGGCACTCTGGCCACAAGGCACTCTGACCACAATGCACTCTGACCACAAGGCACTCTGACCCCAAGGCACTCTGAACACAAGGCACTCTGACCACAAGTCACTCTGACCACTAGGCACTCTGGCCACAAGGCACTCTGACCACAAGGTACTCTGACCACGAAGCACTCTGGCCACAAGGCACTCTGGCCACAAGGCACTCTGGCCACAAGGCACTCTGACCACAAGGTACTCTGACCACATGGTACTCTGACCACAAGGCATTCTGGCCACAAGGCACTCTGGCCACAAGCCACTCTGATCACAAGGTACTCTGGCCACAAGGCACTCTGACCACAAGGCACTCTGACCACAAGGCACTCTGACCACAAGATACTTTGACCACATGTCACTCTGACCACAAGGTACTTTGACCACAAGAGTCTTTGGACACAAGGTACTCTAACCACAAGGCACAGTGACCACAAGGCACTCTGACCACAATGTACTCTGACCAAAAGGTACTTTGACCACAAGGCACTCTGACCACAAGGCACTTTGACCACAAGGCACTTTGACCACAAGGCACACTGACCACAAGGTACTTTGACCACAAGATACTTTGACCACATGGCACTCTGACCACAAGATACTTTGACCACAAGAGTCTTTGACCACAAGGTACTCTGACCACAAGGCACAGTGACCACAAGGCACACTGACCACAATGTACTCTGACCACAAGGTACTTTGACCACAAGGCACTCTGACCACAAGGTATTTTGACCACAAGAGTCTTTGACCAAAAGGTACTCTGGCCACAAGGCGCTCTGACCACAAGGCACGCTGACCACAAGGTACTTTGACCACAAGAGTCTTTGACCACAAGGTACTCTGACCACAAGTTACTCTGACCACAAGGTACTCTGACCACAAGGTACTTTGACCACAAGAGTCTTTGAACACAAGGCACTCTGACCACAAGACACTCTGACCACAAGGTACTCTGACCAAAAGGCACTTTGACCACAAGTTACTCTGACCACAAGGTACTCTGACCACAAGGTACTCTGACCACAAGATACTTTGACCACAAGAGTCTTTGACCACAAGGCACTCTGACCACAAGGTACTCTGACCAAAAGGCACTTTGACC
Source organism: Scyliorhinus torazame (assembly GCF_047496885.1). Classification (NCBI taxonomy): domain Eukaryota; kingdom Metazoa; phylum Chordata; class Chondrichthyes; order Carcharhiniformes; family Scyliorhinidae; genus Scyliorhinus; species Scyliorhinus torazame. The sequence goes on from NC_092707.1 coordinate 420,034,877, forward strand.
ACAAGGTACTCTGACCAGAAGGTACTCTGACCACAAGGTACTCTGACCACAAGGTACTCTGACCACAAATTACTCTGACCAAAAGGCACTTTGACCACAAGGTACTTTGACCACAAGAGTCTTTGACCACAAGGCACTCTGACCACAAGGTACTCTGACCACAAGGTACTCTGTCCACAAGGTACTCTGACCACAAGAGACTTTGACCAGAAGGTACTCTGACCACAAGGTACTCTGACCACAAGGCACTCTGACCACAAATTACTCTGACCAAAAGGCACTTTGACCACAAGGTACTTTGACCACAAGAGTCTTTGACCACAAGGCACTCTGACCACAAGGTACTCTGACCACAAGGTACTCTGTCCACAAGGTACTCTGTCCACAAGGTACTCTGACCACAAGGCACTCTGACCACAAGGTACTCTGACCACAAGGCACTCTGACCACAAATTACTCTGACCAAAGGTACTTTGACCACAAGGTACTTTGACCACAAGAGTCTTTGACCACAAGGCACTCTGACCACAAGGTACTCTGACCAAAAGGCACTTTGACCACAAGGTACTCTGACCACAAGGTACTCTGACCACAAGGTACTCTGACCACAAGATACTTTGACCACAAGAGTCTTTGACCACAAGGCACTCTGACCACAAGGCACTCTGACCCCAAGGCACTTTGACCACAAGGTACTCTGACCACAAGGTACTCTGACCACAAGGTACTCTGACCACAAGAGTCTTTGACCACAAGAGTTTTTGACCACAAGGCACTCTGACCACAAGGCACTCTGGCCACAAGGTACTCTGACCACAAGGCACACTGACCACAAGGTACTCTGACCACAAGGCACTCTGGCCACAAGGTACTCTGACCACAAGGCACTCTGTCCACAAGGTACTCTGGCCACAAGGTACTCTGGCCACAAGGTACTCTGACCGCAAGGCACTCTGACCACAAGGCACTCTGACCACAAGGCACTCTGGCCACAAGGTACTCTGACCACAAGGCACTCTGTCCACAAGGCACTCTGGCCACAAGGTACTCTGAACACAAGGCACTCTGACCACAAAGCACTCTGACCACAAGGCACTCTGTCCACAAGGCACTCTGACCACAAGGTACTCTGACCACAAGGCACTCTGACCACAAGGCACTCTGACCACAAGGTACTCTGACCACAAGGCTCTCTGACCACAAGGCACTTTGACCACAAGAGTCTTTGACCACAAGGCACTCTGACCACAAGGCACTCTGACCACAAGGTACTCTGACCACAAGGTACTCTGACCACAAGGCACTCTGACCACAAAGCACTCTGACCACAAGGCACTCTGAACACAAGGTACTCTGACCACAAGGCACTCTGGCCACAAGGCACTCTGGCCACAAGGCACTCTGGCCACAAGGTACTCTGACCACAAGGCACTCTGTCCACAAGGTACTCTGGCCACAAGGTACACTGGCCACAAGGTACTCTGACCGCAAGGCACTCTGACCACAAGGCACTCTGGCCACAAGGTACTCTGACCACAAGGCACTCTGTCCACAAGGCACTCTGTCCACAAGGCACTCTGACCACAAGGTACTCTGACCACAAGGCACTCTGTCCACAAGGCACTCTGTCCACAAGGCACTCTGACCACAAGGTACTCTGACCACAAGGCACTCTGACCACAAGGCACTCTGACCACAAGGTACTCTGACCACAAGGCTCTCTGACCACAAGGCACTTTGACCACAAGAGTCTTTGACCACAAGGCACTCTGACCACAAGGCACTTTGACCACAAGGTACTCTGACCACAACGCACTCTGACCACAAGGCACTTTGACCACAAAGCACTCTGACCACAAAGCACTCTGAACACAAGGTACTCTGACCACAAGGCACTCTGGCCACAAGGCACTCTGGCCACAAGGTACTCTGACCACAAGGCACTCTGTGCACAAGGTACTCTGGCCACAAGGTACTTTGGCCACAAGGTAGTTTGACCACAAGGCATTTTGACCACAAGGCACTTTGACCACAAGTCACTCTGACCACAAGGCACTTTGACCACAAGGTACTCTGACCACTCGGTACTTTGGCCACAAGGCACTCTGACCACAAGGCACTCTGGCCACAAGGCACTCTGGCCACAAGGCACTCTGACCACAAGGTACTCTGACCACAAGGTACTCTGACCTCATGGTACTCTGACCACAAGGCATTCTGGCCACAAGGCACTCTGGCCACAAGCCACTCTGATCACAAGGTACTCTGACCACAAGGCACTCTGACCACAAGGCACTCTGACCACAAGGCACTCTGACCACAAGATACTTTGACCACATGGCACTCTGACCACAAGGTACTTTGACCACAAGAGTCTTTGAACACAAGGTACTCTAACCACAAGGCACAGTGACCGCAAGGTACTCTGACCACAATGTACTCTGACCAAAAGGTACTTTGACCACAAGGCACTCTGACCACAAGGCACTTTGACCACAAGGTACTTTGACCACAAGGCACTCTGACCACAAGGTACTTTGACCACAAGATACTTTGACCACATGGCACTCTGACCACAAGATACTTTGACCACAAGAGTCTTTGACCACAAGGTACTCTGACCACAAGGCACAGTGACCACAAGGCACACTGACCACAATGTACTCTGACCACAAGGTACTTTGACCACAAGGCACTCTGACCACAAGGTATTTTGACCACAAGAGTCTTTGACCAAAAGGTACTCTGGCCACAAGGCACTCTGACCACAAGGCACGCTGACCACAAGGTACTTTGACCACAAGAGTCTTTGACCACAAGGCACTCTGACCACAAGTTACTCAGACCACAAGGTACTCTGACCACAAGGTACTTTGACCACAAGAGTCTTTGACCACAAGGCACTCCGACCACAAGACACTCTGACCACAAGGTACTCTGACCAAAAGGCACTTTGACCACAAGTTACTCTGACCACAAGGTACTCTGACCACAAGGTACTCTGACCACAAGATACTTTGACCACAAGAGTCTTTGACCACAAGGCACTCTGACCACAAGGCACTTTGACCACAAGGTACTCTGACCACAACGCACTCTGACCACAAGGCACTTTGACCACAAAGCACTCTGACCACAAAGCACTCTGACCACAAGATACTCTGACCACAAGGTACTCTGACCACAAGGCACTCTGACCACAAGGCACTCTGACCACAAGGCACTCTGACCACAAGGCACTCTGACCACAAAGCACTCTGACCACAAGGCACTCTGAACACAAGGTACTCTGACCACAAGGCACTCTGGCCACAAGGCACTCTGGCCACAAGGTACTCTGACCACAAGGCACTCTGTCCACAAGGTACTCTGGCCACAAGGTACTCTGGCCACAAGGTACTCTGACCGCAAGGCACTCTGACCACAAGGCACTCTGGCCACAAGGCACTATGGCCACAAGGTACTCTGAACACAAGGCACTCTGACCACAAAGCACTCTGACCACAAGGCACTCTGTCCACAAGGCACTCTGACCACAAGGTACTCTGACCACAAGGCACTCTGACCACAAGGCACTCTGACCACAAGGTACTCTGACCACAAGGCTCTCTGACCACAAGGCACTTTGACCACAAGAGTCTTTGACCACAAGGCACTCTGACCACAAGGCACTTTGACCACAAGGTACTCTGACCACAACGTACTCTGACCACAACGCACTCTGACCACAAGGCACTTTGACCACAAAGCACTCTGACCACAAAGCACTCTGACCACAAAGCACTCTGACCACATGGTACTCTGACCACAAGGCACTCTGACCACAAGGTACTCTGACCACAAGGTACTCTGACCACAAGGCACTCTGACCACAAAGCACTCTGACCACAAGGCACTCTGAACACAAGGCACTCTGGCCACAAGGCACTCTAGCCACAAGGTACTCTGACCACAAGGCACTCTGTCCACAAGGTACTCTGGCCACAAGGTACTTTGGCCACAAGGCACTCTGGCCACAAGGCACTCTGACCACAATGCACTCTGACCACAAGGCACTCTGACCCCAAGGCACTCTGAACACAAGGCACTCTGAACACAAGGCACTCTGACCACAAGTCACTCTGACCACAAGGCACTCTGGCCACAAGGCACTCTGACCACAAGGTACTCTGACCACGAAGCACTCTGGCCACAAGGCACTCTGGCCACAAGGCACTCTGGCCACAAGGCACTCTGACCACAAGGTACTCTGACCACATGGTACTCTGACCACAAGGCATTCTGGCCACAAGGCACTCTGGCCACAAGCCACTCTGATCACAAGGTACTCTGGCCACAAGGCACTCTGACCACAAGGCACTCTGACCACAAGGCACTCTGACCACAAGATACTTTGACCACATGTCACTCTGACCACAAGGTACTTTGACCACAAGAGTCTTTGGACACAAGGTACTCTAACCACAAGGCACAGTGACCACAAGGCACTCTGACCACAATGTACACTGACCAAAAGGTACTTTGACCACAAGGCACTCTGACCACAAGGCACTTTGACCACAAGGTACTTTGACCACAAGGCACACTGACCACAAGGTACTTTGACCACAAGATACTTTGACCACATGGCACTCTGACCACAAGATACTTTGACCACAAGAGTCTTTGACCACAAGGTACTCTGACCACAAGGCACAGTGACCACAAGGCACACTGACCACAATGTACTCTGACCACAAGGTACTTTGACCACAAGGCACTCTGACCACAAGGTATTTTGACCACAAGAGTCTTTGACCAAAAGGTACTCTGGCCACAAGGCACTCTGACCACAAGGCACGCTGACCACAAGGTACTTTGACCACAAGAGTCTTTGACCACAAGGTACTCTGACCACAAGTTACTCTGACCACAAGGTACTCTGACCACAAGGTACTTTGACCACAAGAGTCTTTGAACACAAGGCACTCTGACCACAAGACACTCTGACCACAAGGTACTCTGACCAAAAGGCACTTTGACCACAAGTTACTCTGACCACAAGGTACTCTGACCACAAGGTACTCTGACCACAAGATACTTTGACCACAAGAGTCTTTGACCACAAGGCACTCTGACCACAAGGTACTCTGACCAAAAGGCACTTTGACCACAAGGTACTCTGACCAGAAGGTACTCTGACCACAAGGTACTCTGACCACAAGGTACTCTGACCACAAATTACTCTGACCAAAAGGCACTTTGACCACAAGGTACTTTGACCACAAGAGTCTTTGACCACAAGGCACTCTGACCACAAGGTACTCTGACCACAAGGTACTCTGTCCACAAGGTACTCTGACCACAAGAGACTTTGACCAGAAGGTACTCTGACCACAAGGTACTCTGACCACAAGGCACTCTGACCACAAATTACTCTGACCAAAAGGCACTTTGACCACAAGGTACTTTGACCACAAGAGTCTTTGACCACAAGGCACTCTGACCACAAGGTACTCTGACCACAAGGTACTCTGTCCACAAGGTACTCTGTCCACAAGGTACTCTGACCACAAGGCACTCTGACCACAAGGTACTCTGACCACAAGGCACTCTGACCACAAATTACTCTGACCAAAGGTACTTTGACCACAAGGTACTTTGACCACAAGAGTCTTTGACCACAAGGCACTCTGACCACAAGGTACTCTGACCAAAAGGCACTTTGACCACAAGGTACTCTGACCACAAGGTACTCTGACCACAAGGTACTCTGACCACAAGATACTTTGACCACAAGAGTCTTTGACCCCAAGGCACTTTGACCACAAGGTACTCTGACCACAAGGTACTCTGACCACAAGGTACTCTGACCACAAGGTACTCTGACCACAAGAGTCTTTGACCACAAGAGTTTTTGACCACAAGGCACTCTGACCACAAGGCACTCTGGCCACAAGGTACTCTGACCACAAGGCACACTGACCACAAGGTACTCTGACCACAAGGCACTCTGGCCACAAGGTACTCTGACCACAAGGCACTCTGTCCACAAGGTACTCTGGCCACAAGGTACTCTGGCCACAAGGTACTCTGACCGCAAGGCACTCTGACCACAAGGCACTCTGGCCACAAGGTACTCTGACCACAAGGCACTCTGTCCACAAGGCACTCTGGCCACAAGGTACTCTGAACACAAGGCACTCTGACCACAAAGCACTCTGACCACAAGGCACTCTGTCCACAAGGCACTCTGACCACAAGGTACTCTGACCACAAGGCACTCTGACCACAAGGCACTCTGACCACAGGGTACTCTGACCACAAGGCTCTCTGACCACAAGGCACTTTGACCACAAGAGTCTTTGACCACAAGGCACTCTGACCACAAGGCACTTTGACCACAAGGTACTCTGACCACAAGGTACTCTGACCACAAGGCACTCTGACCACAAAGCACTCTGACCACAAGGCACTCTGAACACAAGGTACTCTGACCACAAGGCACTCTGGCCACAAGGCACTCTGGCCACAAGGCACTCTGGCCACAAGGTACTCTGACCACAAGGCACTCTGTCCACAAGGTACTCTGGCCACAAGGTACACTGGCCACAAGGTACTCTGACCGCAAGGCACTCTGACCACAAGGCACTCTGGCCACAAGGTACTCTGACCACAAGGCACTCTGTCCACAAGGCACTCTGTCCACAAGGCACTCTGACCACAAGGTACTCTGACCACAAGGCACTCTGTCCACAAGGCACTCTGACCACAAGGTACTCTGACCACAAGGCACTCTGACCACAAGGCACTCTGACCACAAGGTACTCTGACCACAAGGCTCTCTGACCACAAGGCACTTTGACCACAAGAGTCTTTGACCACAAGGCACTCTGACCACAAGGCACTTTGACCACAAGGTACTCTGACCACAACGCACTCTGACCACAAGGCACTTTGACCACAAAGCACTCTGACCACAAAGCACTCTGACCACAAGGTACTCTGACCACAAGGCACTCTGACCACAAGGTACTCTGACCACAAGGCACTCTGACCACAAGGCACTCTGACCACAAGGTACTCTGACCACAAGGTACTCTGACCACAAGGCACTCTGACCACAAAGCACTCTGACCACAAGGCACTCTGAACACAAGGTACTCTGACCACAAGGCACTCTGGCCACAAGGCACTCTGGCCACAAGGTACTCTGACCACAAGGCACTCTGTGCACAAGGTACTCTGGCCACAAGGTACTTTGGCCACAAGGTACTTTGACCACAAGGCATTTTGACCACAAGGCACTTTGACCACAAGTCACTCTGACCACAAGGCACTTTGACCACAAGGTACTCTGACCACTCGGTACTTTGGCCACAAGGCACTCTGACCACAAGGCACTCTGGCCACAAGGCACTCTGGCCACAAGGCACTCTGACCACAAGGTACTCTGACCACAAGGTACTCTGACCACATGGTACTCTGACCACAAGGCATTCTGGCCACAAGGCACTCTGGCCACAAGCCACTCTGATCACAAGGTACTCTGACCACAAGGCACTCTGACCACAAGGCACTCTGACCACAAGATACTTTGACCACATGGCACTCTGACCACAAGGTACTTTGACCACAAGAGTCTTTGAACACAAGGTACTCTAACCACAAGGCACAGTGACCACAAGGTACTCTGACCACAATGTACTCTGACCACAAGGCACTTTGACCACAAGGTACTTTGACCACAAGGCACTCTGACCACAAGGTACTTTGACCACAAGATACTTTGACCACATGGCACTCTGACCACAAGATACTTTGACCACAAGAGTCTTTGACCACAAGGTACTCTGACCACAAGGCACAGTGACCACAAGGCACACTGACCACAATGTACTCTGACCACAAGGTACTTTGACCACAAGGCACTCTGACCACAAGGTATTTTGACCACAACAGTCTTTGACCAAAAGGTACTCTGGCCACAAGGCACTCTGACCACAAGGCACGCTGACCACAAGGTACTTTGACCACAAGAGTCTTTGACCACAAGGCACTCTGACCACAAGTTACTCAGACCACAAGGTACTCTGACCACAAGGTACTTTGACCACAAGAGTCTTTGACCACAAGGCACTCCGACCACAAGACACTCTGACCACAAGGTACTCTGACCAAAAGGCACTTTGACCACAAGTTACTCTGACCACAAGGTACTCTGACCACAAGGTACTCTGACCACAAGATACTTTGACCACAAGAGTCTTTGACCACAAGGCACTCTGACCACAAGGTACTCTGACCAAAAGGCACTTTGACCACAAGGTACTCTGACCAGAAGGTACTCTGACCACAAGGTACTCTGACCACAAGGCACTCTGACCACAAATTACTCTGACCAAAAGGCACTTTGACCACAAGGTACTTTGACCACAAGAGTCTTTGACCACAAGGCACTCTGACCACAAGGTACTCTGACCACAAGGTACTCTGTCCACAAGGTACTCTGACCACAAGAGACTTTGACCACAAGGCACTCTGACCACAAGGTACTCTGACCACAAGGCACTCTGACCACAAATTACTCTGACCAAAGGCACTAAATTACTCTGACCAAAGGCACTTTGACCACAAGGTACTTTGACCACAAGAGTCTTTGACCACAAGGCACTCTGACCACAAGGTACTCTGACCAAAAGGCACTTTGACCACAAGGTACTCTGACCACAAGGTACTCTGACCACAAGGTACTCTGACCACAAGGTACTCTGACCACAAGATACTTTGACCACAAGAGTCTTTGACCACAAGGCACTCTGACCACAAGGCACTTTGACCACAAGGTACTCTGACCACAAGGTACACTGACCACAAGGTACTCTGACCACAAGAATCTTTGACCACAAGAGTTTTTGACCACAAGGCACTCTGACCACAAGGCACTCTGGCCACAAGGTACTCTGACCACAAGGCACACTGACCACAAGGTACTCTGACCACAAGATACTTTGACCACAAGGCACTCTGACCACAAGGCACTCTGACCACAAGGTACTCTGACCACAAGGCTCTCTGACCACAAGGCACTTTGACCACAAGAGTCTTTGACCACAAGGCACTCTGACCACAAGGCACTTTGACCACAAGGTACTCTGACCACAATGCACTCTGACCACAAGGCACTTTGACCACAAAGCACTCTGACCACAAAGCACTCTGACCACAAGGTACTCTGACCACAAGGTACTCTGACCACAAGGTACTCTGACCACAAGGCACTCTGACCACAAGGCACTCTGACCACAAGGCACTCTGACCACAAGGTACTCTGACCACAAGGTACTCTGACCACAAGGCACTCTGACCACAAAGCACTCTGACCACAAGGCACTCTGAACACAAGGTACTCTGACCACAAGGCACTCTGGCCACAAGGCACTCTGGCCACAAGGTACTCTGACCACAAGGCACTCTGTCCACAAGGTACTCTGGCCACAAGGTACTCTGGCCACAAGGTACTCTGACCGCAAGGCACTCTGACCACAAGGCAATCTGACCACAAGGCACTCTGGCCACAAGGTACTCTGACCACAAGGCACTCTGTCCACAAGGCACTATGGCCACAAGGTACTCTGAACACAAGGCACTCTGACCACAAAGCACTCTGACCACAAGGCACTCTGTCCACAAGGCACTCTGTCCACAAGGTACTCTGACCACAAGGCACTCTGACCACAAGGCACTCTGACCACAAGGTACTCTGACCACAAGGCTCTCTGACCACAAGGCACTTTGACCACAAGAGTCTTTGACCACAAGGCACTCTGACCACAAGGCACTTTGACCACAAGGTACTCTGACCACAACGCACTCTGACCACAAGGCACTTTGACCACAAAGCACTCTGACCACAAAGCACTCTGACCACAAGGTACTCTGACCACAAGGCACTCTGACCACAAGGTACTCTGACCACAAGGCACTCTGGCCACAAGGCACTCTAGCCACAAGGTACTCTGACAACAAGGCACTCTGTCCACAAGGTACTCTGGCCACAAGGTACTTTGGCCACAAGGCACTCTAGCCACAAGGTACTCTGACCACAAGGCACTCTGTCCACAAGGTACTCTGGCCACAAGGTACTTTGGCCACAAGGCACTCTGGCCACAATGCACTCTGACCACAAGGCACTCTGACCCCAAGGCACTCTGAACACAAGGCACTCTGAACACAAGGCACTCTGACCACAAGTCACTCTGACCACAAGGCACTCTGGCCACAAGGCACTCTGACCACAAGGTACTCTGACCACGAAGCACTCTGGCCACAAGGCACTCTGGCCACAAGGCACTCTGACCACAAGGTACTCTGACCACATGGTACTCTGACCACAAGGCATTCTGGCCACAAGGCACTCTGGCCACAAGCCACTCTGATCACAAGGTACTCTCACCACAAGGCACTCTGACCACAAGGCACTCTGACCACAAGGCACTCTGACCACAAGATACTTTGACCACATGGCACTCTGACCACAAGGTACTTTGACCACAAGAGTCTTTGAACACAAGGTACTCTAACCACAAGGCACAGTGACCACAAGGCACTCTGACCACAATGTACTCTGACCAAAAGGTACTTTGACCACAAGGCACTCTGACCACAAGGCACTCTGACCACAAGGTACTTTGACCACAAGGCACTCTGACCACAAGGTACTTTGACCACAAGATACTTAGACCACATGGCACTCTGACCACAAGATACTTTGACCACAAGAGTCTTTGACCACAAGGTACTCTGACCACAAGGCACAGTGACCACAAGGCACACTGACCACAATGTACTCTGGCCACAAGGTACTTTGACCACAAGGCACTCTGACCACAAGGTATTTTGACCACAAGAGTCTTTGACCAAAAGGTACTCTGGCCACAAGGCACTCTGACCACAAGGCACGCTGACCACAAGGTACTTTGACCACAAGATTCTTTGACCACAAGGTACTCTGACCACAAGTTAATCTGAGCACAAGGTACTCTGACACAAGGTACTTTGACCACAAGAGTCTTTGACCACAAGGCACTCTGACCACAAGACACTCTGACCACAAGGTACTCTGACCAAAAGGCACTTTGACCACAAGTTACTCTGACCACAAGGTACTCTGACCACAAGGTACTCTGACCACAAGATACTTTGACCACAATAGTCTTTGACCACAAGGCACTCTGACCACAATGTACTCTGACCAAAAGGCACTTTGACCACAAGGTACTCTGACCAGAAGGTACTCTGACCACAAGGTACTCTGACCACAAGGTACTCTGACCACAAATTACTCTGACCAAAAGGCACTTTGACCACAAGGTACTTTGACCACAAGAGTCTTTGACCGCAAGGCACTCTGACCACAAGGTACTCTGACCACAAGGTACTCTGTCCACAATGTACTCTGACCACAAGAGACTTTGACCACAAGGCACTCTGACCACAAGGTACTCTGACCACAAGGCACTCTGACCACAAATTACTCTGACCAAAGGCACTTTGACCACAAGGTACTTTGACCACAAGAGTCTTTGACCACAAGGCACTCTGACCACAAGGTACTCTGACCAAAAGGCACTTTGACCACAAGGTACTCTGACCACAAGGTACTTTGACCACAAGAGTCTTTGACCACAAGGCACTCTGACCACAAGGCACTCTGACCCCAAGGCACTTTGACCACAAGGTACTCTGACCAAAAGGTACTCTGACCACAAGGTACTCTGACCACAAGGTACTCTGACCACAAGATACTTTGACCACAAGGCACTCTGAACACAAGGCACTCTGACCACAAGGTACTCTGACCACAAGGCTCTCTGACCACAAGGCACTCTGACCACAAGGCACTTTGACCACAAGGTACTCTGACCACAACGCACTCTGACCACAAGGCACTGTGACCACAAAGCACTCTGACCACAAAGCACTCTGACCACAAGGTACTCTGACCACAAGGTACTCTGACCACAAGTTACTCTGACCACAAGGCACTCTGACCACAAGGTACTCTGACCAGAAGGCACTCTGACCACAAGGCACTCTGACCACAAGGCACTCTGACCACAAGGTACTCTGACCACAAGGCACTCTGACCACAAAGCACTCTGACCACAAGGCACTCTGAACACAAGGTACTCTGACCACAAGGCACTCTGGCCACAAGGCACTCTGGCCACAAGGTACTCTGACCACAAGGCACTCTGTCCACAAGGTACTCTGGCCACAAGGTACTCTGGCCACAAGGTACTCTGACCGCAAGGCACTCTGACCAGAAGGCACTCTGGCCACAAGGTACTCTGACCACAAGGCACTCTGTCCACAAGGCACTCTGGCCACAAGGTACTCTGAACACAAGGCACTCTGACCACAAAGCACTCTGACCACAAGGCACTCTGTCCACAAGGCACTCTGACCACAAGGTACTCTGACCACAAAGCACTCTGACCACAAGGCACTCTGACCACAAGGTACTCTGACCACAAGGCTCTCTGACCACAAGGCACTTTGACCACAAGAGTCTTTGACCACAAGGCACTCTGACCACAAGGCACTTTGACCACAAGGTACTCTGACCACAACGCACTCTGACCACAAGGCATTTTGACCACAAAGCACTCTGACCACAAAGCACTCTGACCACAAGGTACTCTGACCACAAGGCACTCTGACCACAAGGCACTCTGACCACAAGGTACTCTGACCACAAGGCACTCTGACCACAAAGCACTCTGACCACAAGGCACTCTGAACACAAGGTATTCTGACCACAAGGCACTCTGGCCACAAGGCACTCTGGCCACAAGGTACTCTGACCACAAGGCACTCTGTCCACAAGGTACTCTGGCCACAAGGTACTCTGGCCACAAGGTACTTTGGCCACAAGGTACTTTGACCACAAGGCATTTTGACCACAAGGCACTTTGACCACAAGTCACTCTGACCACAAGGCACTTTGACCACAAGGTACTCTGACCACTCGGTACTTTGGCCACAAGGCACTCTGACCACAAGGTACTTTGGCCACAAGGCACTCTGGCCACAAGGTACTCTGACCACAAGGCACACTGACCACAATGTACTCTGACCACAAGATACTTTGACCACAAGGCACTCTGAACACAGGCACTCTGACCACAAGGTACTCTGACCACAAGGCTCTCTGACCACAAGGCACTCTGACCACAAGGCACTTTGACCACAAGGTACTCTGACCACAACGCACTCTGACCACAAGGCACTTTGACCACAAAGCACTCTGACCACAAAGCACTCTGACCACAAGGTACTCTGACCACAAGGTACTCTGACCACAAGGCACTCTGACCACAAGGTACTCTGACCAGAAGGCACTCTGACCACAAGGCACTCTGACCACAAGGCACTCTGACCACAAGGTACTCTGACCACAAGGCACTCTGACCACAAAGCACTCTGACCACAAGGCACTCTGAACACAAGGTACTCTGACCACAAGGCACTCTGGCCACAAGGCACTCTGGCCACAAGGTACTCTGACCACAAGGCACTCTGTCCACAAGGTACTCTGGCCACAAGGTACTCTGACCACAAAGCACTCTGACCACAAGGCACTCTGAACACAAGGTACTCTGACCACAAATTACTCTGACCAAAGGCACTTTGACCACAAGGTACTTTGACCACAAGAGTCTTTGACCACAAGGCACTCTGACCACAAGGTACTCTGACCAAAAGGCACTTTGACCACAAGGTACTCTGACCACAAGGTACTTTGACCACAAGAGTCTTTGACCACAAGGCACTCTGACCACAAGGCACTCTGACCCCAAGGCACTTTGACCACAAGGTACTCTGACCAAAAGGTACTCTGACCACAAGGTACTCTGACCACAAGGTACTCTGACCACAAGATACTTTGACCACAAGGCACTCTGAACACAAGGCACTCTGACCACAAGGTACTCTGACCACAAGGCTCTCTGACCACAAGGCACTCTGACCACAAGGCACTTTGACCACAAGGTACTCTGACCACAACGCACTCTGACCACAAGGCACTTTGACCACAAAGCACTCTGACCACAAAGCACTCTGACCACAAGGTACTCTGACCACAAGGTACTCTGACCACAAGGTACTCTGACCACAAGGCACTCTGACCACAAGGTACTCTGACCAGAAGGCACTCTGACCACAAGGCACTCTGACCACAAGGCACTCTGACCACAAGGTACTCTGACCACAAGGCACTCTGACCACAAAGCACTCTGACCACAAGGCACTCTGAACACAAGGTACTCTGACCACAAGGCACTCTGGCCACAAGGCACTCTGGCCACAAGGTACTCTGACCACAAGGCACTCTGTCCACAAGGTACTCTGGCCACAAGCTACTCTGGCCACAAGGTACTCTGACCGCAAGGCACTCTGACCAGAAGGCACTCTGGCCACAAGGTACTCTGACCACAAGGCACTCTGTCCACAAGGCACTCTGGCCACAAGGTACTCTGAACACAAGGCACTCTGACCACAAAGCACTCTGACCACAAGGCACTCTGTCCACAAGGCACTCTGACCACAAGGTACTCTGACCACAAAGCACTCTGACCACAAGGCACTCTGACCACAAGGTACTCTGACCACAAGGCTCTCTGACCACAAGGCACTTTGACCACAAGAGTCTTTGACCACAAGGCACTCTGACCACAAGGCACTTTGACCACAAGGTACTCTGACCACAACGCACTCTGACCACAAGGCACTTTGACCACAAAGCACTCTGACCACAAAGCACTCTGACCACAAGGTACTCTGACCACAAGGCACACTGACCACAAGGCACTCTGACCACAAGGTACTCTGACCACAAGGCACTCTGACCACAAAGCACTCTGAGCACAAGGCACTCTGAACACAAGGTACTCTGACCACAAGGCACTCTGGCCACAAGGCACTCTGGCCACAAGGTACTCTGACCACAAGGCACTCTGTCCACAAGGTACTCTGGCCACAAGGTACTCTGGCCACAAGGTACTTTGGCCACAAGGTACTTTGACCACAAGGCATTTTGACCACAAGGCACTTTGACCACAAGTCACTCTGACCACAAGGCACTTTGACCACAAGGTACTCTGACCACTCGGTACTTTGGCCACAAGGCACTCTGACCACAAGGTACTTTGGCCACAAGGCACTCTGGCCACAAGGTACTCTGACCACAAGGCACACTGACCACAAGGTACTCTGACCACAAGATACTTTGACCACAAGGCACTCTGAACACAAGGCACTCTGACCACAAGGTACTCTGACCACAAGGCTCTCTGACCACAAGGCACTCTGACCACAAGGCACTTTGACCACAAGGTACTCTGACCACAACGCACTCTGACCACAAGGCACTTTGACCACAAAGCACTCTGACCACAAAGCACTCTGACCACAAGGTACTCTGACCACAAGGTACTCTGACCACAAGGCACTCTGACCACAAGGTACTCTGACCAGAAGGCACTCTGACCACAAGGCACTCTGACCACAAGGCACTCTGACCACAAGGTATTCTGACCACAAGGCACTCTGACCACAAAGCACTCTGACCACAAGGCACTCTGAACACAAGGTACTCTGACCACAAGGCACTCTGGCCACAAGGCACCCTGGCCACAAGGTACTCTGACCACAAGGCACTCTGTCCACAAGGTACTCTGGCCACAAGGTACTCTGGCCACAAGGTACTCTGACCGCAAGGCACTCTGACCACAAGGCACTCTGGCCACAAGGTACTCTGACCACAAGGCACTCTGTCCACAAGGCACTCTGGCCACAAGGTACTCTGAACACAAGGCACTCTGACCACAAAGCACTCTGACCACAAGGCACTCTGTCCACAAGGCACTCTGACCACAAGGTACTCTGACCACAAGGCACTCTGACCACAAGGCACTCTGACCACAAGGTACTCTGACCACAAGGTACTCTGACCACAAGGCTCTCTGACCACAAGGCACTTTGACCACAAGAGTCTTTGACCACAAGGCACTCTGACCACAAGGCACTTTGACCACAAGGTACTCTGACCACAACGCACTCTGACCACAAGGCACTTTGACCACAAAGCACTCTGACCACAAAGCACTCTGACCACAAGGTACTCTGACCACAAGGCACTCTGACCACAAGGTACTCTGACCACAAGGCACTCTGACCACAAGGCACTCTGACCACAAGGCACTCTGACCACAAGGTACTCTGACCACAAGGCACTCTGACCACAAAGCACTCTGACCACAAGGCACTCTGAACACAAGGTACTCTGACCACAAGGTACTTTGACCACAAGGCATTTTGACCACAAGGCACTTTGACCACAAGTCACTCTGACCACAAGGCACTTTGACCACAAGGTACTCTGACCACTCGGTACTTTGGCCACAAGGCACTCTGACCACAAGGTACTTTGGCCACAAGGTACTTTGACCACAAGGCACTTTGACCACAAGGCACTCTGACCACAAGGCACTCTGACCACATGGCACTCTGACCACAAGGTACTCTGACCACAAGGTACTTTGGCCACAAGTCACTCTGACCACAAGGCACTTTGACCACAAGGTACTCTGACCACTCGGTACTTTGGCCACAAGGCACTCTGACCACAAGGTACTTTGGCCACAAGGCACTCTGGCCACAAGGTACTCTGACCACAAGGCACACTGACCACAAGGTACTCTGACCACAAGATACTTTGACCACAAGGCACTCTGAACACAAGGCACTCTGACCACAAGGTACTCTGACCACAAGGCTCTCTGACCACAAGGCACTCTGACCACAAGGCACTTTGACCACAAGGTACTCTGACCACAACGCACTCTGACCACAAGGCACTTTGACCACAAAGCACTCTGACCACAAAGCACTCTGACCACAAGGTACTCTGACCACAAGGTACTCTGACCACAAGGCACTCTGACCACAAGGTACTCTGACCAGAAGGCACTCTGACCACAAGGCACTCTGACCACAAGGCACTCTGACCACAAGGTATTCTGACCACAAGGCACTCTGACCACAAAGCACTCTGACCACAAGGTACTCTGACCACAAGATACTTTGACCACAAGGCACTCTGAACACAAGGTACTCTGACCACAAGGTACTTTGACCACAAGAGTCTTTGACCACAAGGCACTCTGACCACAAGGCACTCTGACCCCAAGGCACTTTGACCACAAGGTACTCTGACCAAAAGGTACTCTGACCACAAGGTACTCTGACCACAAGGTACTCTGACCACAAGATACTTTGACCACAAGGCACTCTGAACACAAGGCACTCTGACCACAAGGTACTCTGACCACAAGGCTCTCTGACCACAAGGCACTCTGACCACAAGGCACTTTGACCACAAGGTACTCTGACCACAACGCACTCTGACCACAAGGCACTTTGACCACAAAGCACTCTGACCACAAAGCACTCTGACCACAAGGTACTCTGACCACAAGGTACTCTGACCACAAGGTACTCTGACCACAAGGCACTCTGACCACAAGGTACTCTGACCAGAAGGCACTCTGACCACAAGGCACTCTGACCACAAGGCACTCTGACCACAAGGTACTCTGACCACAAGGCACTCTGACCACAAAGCACTCTGACCACAAGGCACTCTGAACACAAGGTACTCTGACCACAAGGCACTCTGGCCACAAGGCACTCTGGCCACAAGGTACTCTGACCACAAGGCACTCTGTCCACAAGGTACTCTGGCCACAAGGTACTCTGGCCACAAGGTACTCTGACCGCAAGGCACTCTGACCAGAAGGCACTCTGGCCACAAGGTACTCTGACCACAAGGCACTCTGTCCACAAGGCACTCTGGCCACAAG
Source organism: Scyliorhinus torazame (assembly GCF_047496885.1). NCBI lineage: Eukaryota > Metazoa > Chordata > Chondrichthyes > Carcharhiniformes > Scyliorhinidae > Scyliorhinus > Scyliorhinus torazame. The sequence goes on from NC_092707.1 coordinate 420,052,786, forward strand.
GTACTCTGAACACAAGGCACTCTGACCACAAAGCACTCTGACCACAAGGCACTCTGTCCACAAGGCACTCTGACCACAAGGTACTCTGACCACAAAGCACTCTGACCACAAGGCACTCTGACCACAAGGTACTCTGACCACAAGGCTCTCTGACCACAAGGCACTTTGACCACAAGAGTCTTTGACCACAAGGCACTCTGACCACAAGGCACTTTGACCACAAGGTACTCTGACCACAACGCACTCTGACCACAAGGCACTTTGACCACAAAGCACTCTGACCACAAAGCACTCTGACCACAAGGTACTCTGACCACAAGGCACTCTGACCACAAGGCACTCTGACCACAAGGTACTCTGACCACAAGGCACTCTGACCACAAAGCACTCTGACCACAAGGCACTCTGAACACAAGGTACTCTGACCACAAGGCACTCTGGCCACAAGGCACTCTGGCCACAAGGTACTCTGACCACAAGGCACTCTGTCCACAAGGTACTCTGGCCACAAGGTACTCTGGCCACAAGGTACTTTGGCCACAAGGTACTTTGACCACAAGGCATTTTGACCACAAGGCACTTTGACCACAAGTCACTCTGACCACAAGGCACTTTGACCACAAGGTACTCTGACCACTCGGTACTTTGGCCACAAGGCACTCTGACCACAAGGTACTTTGGCCACAAGGCACTCTGGCCACAAGGTACTCTGACCACAAGGCACACTGACCACAAGGTACTCTGACCACAAGATACTTTGACCACAAGGCACTCTGAACACAAGGCACTCTGACCACAAGGTACTCTGACCACAAGGCTCTCTGACCACAAGGCACTCTGACCACAAGGCACTTTGACCACAAGGTACTCTGACCACAACGCACTCTGACCACAAGGCACTTTGACCACAAAGCACTCTGACCACAAAGCACTCTGACCACAAGGTACTCTGACCACAAGGTACTCTGACCACAAGGCACTCTGACCACAAGGTACTCTGACCAGAAGGCACTCTGACCACAAGGCATTCTGACCACAAGGCACTCTGACCACAAGGTATTCTGACCACAAGGCACTCTGACCACAAAGCACTCTGACCACAAGGCACTCTGAACACAAGGTACTCTGACCACAAGGCACTCTGGCCACAAGGCACTCTGGCCACAAGGTACTCTGACCACAAGGCACTCTGTCCACAAGGTACTCTGGCCACAAGGTACTCTGGCCACAAGGTACTCTGACCGCAAGGCACTCTGACCACAAGGCACTCTGGCCACAAGGTACTCTGACCACAAGGCACTCTGTCCACAAGGCACTCTGGCCACAAGGTACTCTGAACACAAGGCACTCTGACCACAAAGCACTCTGACCACAAGGCACTCTGTCCACAAGGCACTCTGACCACAAGGTACTCTGACCACAAGGCACTCTGACCACAAGGCACTCTGACCACAAGGTACTCTGACCACAAGGTACTCTGACCACAAGGCTCTCTGACCACAAGGCACTTTGACCACAAGAGTCTTTGACCACAAGGCACTCTGACCACAAGGCACTTTGACCACAAGGTACTCTGACCACAACGCACTCTGACCACAAGGCACTTTGACCACAAAGCACTCTGACCACAAAGCACTCTGACCACAAGGTACTCTGACCACAAGGCACTCTGACCACAAGGTACTCTGACCACAAGGCACTCTGACCACAAGGCACTCTGACCACAAGGCACTCTGACCACAAGGTACTCTGACCACAAGGCACTCTGACCACAAAGCACTCTGACCACAAGGCACTCTGAACACAAGGTACTCTGACCACAAGGCACTCTGGCCACAAGGCACTCTGGCCACAAGGTACTCTGACCACAAGGCACTCTGTCCACAAGGTACTCTGGCCACAAGGTACTTTGGCCACAAGGTACTTTGACCACAAGGCATTTTGACCACAAGGCACTTTGACCACAAGTCACTCTGACCACAAGGCACTTTGACCACAAGGTACTCTGACCACTCGGTACTTTGGCCACAAGGCACTCTGACCACAAGGTACTTTGGCCACAAGGTACTTTGACCACAAGGCACTTTGACCACAAGGCACTCTGACCACAAGGCACTCTGACCACATGGCACTCTGACCACAAGGTACTCTGACCACAAGGTACTTTGGCCACAAGGCACTCTGACCACAAGGTACTTTGGCCACAAGGTACATTGACCACAAGGCACTTTGACCACAAGGCACTCTGACCACAAGGCACTTTGACCACAAGGTACTCTGACCACAAGGTACTTTGGCCACAAGGCACTCTGACCACAAGGCACTCTGACCACAAGGCACTCTGACCACAAGGTACTTTGGCCACAAGGTACTTTGACCACAAGGCACTTTGACCACAAGGCACTTTGACTACAAGGCACTCTGACCACAAGGCACTCTGACCACAAGGCACTTTGACCACAAGGTACTCTGACCACAAGGTACTTTGGCCACAAGGCACTCTGACCACAAGGCACTCTGACCACAAGGCACTTTGACCACAAGGTACTTTGACCACAAGGTACTTTGACCACAAGGCACTCTGACCACAAGGTACTCTGACCACAAGGTACTTTGACCACCAGCCACTCTGACCACAAGGTACTTTGATCACAAGGTACTTTGACCACAAGGCACTTTGACCACAAGTCACTCTGACCACAAGGTACTTTGACCACAAGGCACTTTGACCACAAGGCACTCTGACCACAAGGCACTCTGACCACAAGGTACTCTGACCACAAGGCACTTTGACCACAAGGTACTCTGACCACAAGGTACTTTGGCCACAAGGCACTCTGACCACTTGGTACTTTGACCACAAGGTACTTTGACCGCAAGGCACTCTGACCACAAGGTACTTTGACCACAAGGTACTTTGACCACAAGGGACTTTGACCACAAGTCACTCTCACCACAAGGCATTCTGACCACAAGGCACTTTGACCACAAGGCACTCTGACCACTAGGCACTCTGACCACAAGGCACTCTGACATCAAGGCACTCTGACCACAAGGCACTTTGACCACAAGGTACTCTGACCACAAGGCACTCTGACCACAAGGCACTCTGACCACAAGGTACTCTGACCACAAGGTACTCTGACCACAAGGCTCTCTGACCACAAGGCACTTTGACCACAAGAGTCTTTGACCACAAGGCACTCTGACCACAAGGCACTTTGACCACAAGGTACTCTGACCACAACGCACTCTGACCACAAGGCACTTTGACCACAAAGCACTCTGACCACAAAGCACTCTGACCACAAGGTACTCTGACCACAAGGCACTCTGACCACAAGGTACTCTGACCACAAGGCACTCTGACCACAAGGCACTCTGACCACAAGGCACTCTGACCACAAGGTACTCTGACCACAAGGCACTCTGACCACAAAGCACTCTGACCACAAGGCACTCTGAACACAAGGTACTCTGACCACAAGGTACTTTGACCACAAGGCATTTTGACCACAAGGCACTTTGACCACAAGTCACTCTGACCACAAGGCACTTTGACCACAAGGTACTCTGACCACTCGGTACTTTGGCCACAAGGCACTCTGACCACAAGGTACTTTGGCCACAAGGTACTTTGACCACAAGGCACTTTGACCACAAGGCACTCTGACCACAAGGCACTCTGACCACATGGCACTCTGACCACAAGGTACTCTGACCACAAGGTACTTTGGCCACAAGGCACTCTGACCACAAGGTACTTTGGCCACAAGGTACATTGACCACAAGGCACTTTGACCACAAGGTACTCTGACCACAAGGTACTTTGACCACAAGAGTCTTTGACCACAAGGCACTCTGACCACAAGGCACTCTGACCCCAAGGCACTTTGACCACAAGGTACTCTGACCAAAAGGTACTCTGACCACAAGGTACTCTGACCACAAGGTACTCTGACCACAAGATACTTTGACCACAAGGCACTCTGAACACAAGGCACTCTGACCACAAGGTACTCTGACCACAAGGCTCTCTGACCACAAGGCACTCTGACCACAAGGCACTTTGACCACAAGGTACTCTGACCACAACGCACTCTGACCACAAGGCACTTTGACCACAAAGCACTCTGACCACAAAGCACTCTGACCACAAGGTACTCTGACCACAAGGTACTCTGACCACAAGGTACTCTGACCACAAGGCACTCTGACCACAAGGTACTCTGACCAGAAGGCACTCTGACCACAAGGCACTCTGACCACAAGGCACTCTGACCACAAGGTACTCTGACCACAAGGCACTCTGACCACAAAGCACTCTGACCACAAGGCACTCTGAACACAAGGTACTCTGACCACAAGGCACTCTGGCCACAAGGCACTCTGGCCACAAGGTACTCTGACCACAAGGCACTCTGTCCACAAGGTACTCTGGCCACAAGGTACTCTGGCCACAAGGTACTCTGACCGCAAGGCACTCTGACCAGAAGGCACTCTGGCCACAAGGTACTCTGACCACAAGGCACTCTGTCCACAAGGCACTCTGGCCACAAGGTACTCTGAACACAAGGCACTCTGACCACAAAGCACTCTGACCACAAGGCACTCTGTCCACAAGGCACTCTGACCACAAGGTACTCTGACCACAAAGCACTCTGACCACAAGGCACTCTGACCACAAGGTACTCTGACCACAAGGCTCTCTGACCACAAGGCACTTTGACCACAAGAGTCTTTGACCACAAGGCACTCTGACCACAAGGCACTTTGACCACAAGGTACTCTGACCACAACGCACTCTGACCACAAGGCACTTTGACCACAAAGCACTCTGACCACAAAGCACTCTGACCACAAGGTACTCTGACCACAAGGCACTCTGACCACAAGGCACTCTGACCACAAGGTACTCTGACCACAAGGCACTCTGACCACAAAGCACTCTGACCACAAGGCACTCTGAACACAAGGTACTCTGACCACAAGGCACTCTGGCCACAAGGCACTCTGGCCACAAGGTACTCTGACCACAAGGCACTCTGTCCACAAGGTACTCTGGCCACAAGGTACTCTGGCCACAAGGTACTTTGGCCACAAGGTACTTTGACCACAAGGCATTTTGACCACAAGGCACTTTGACCACAAGTCACTCTGACCACAAGGCACTTTGACCACAAGGTACTCTGACCACTCGGTACTTTGGCCACAAGGCACTCTGACCACAAGGTACTTTGGCCACAAGGCACTCTGGCCACAAGGTACTCTGACCACAAGGCACACTGACCACAAGGTACTCTGACCACAAGATACTTTGACCACAAGGCACTCTGAACACAAGGCACTCTGACCACAAGGTACTCTGACCACAAGGCTCTCTGACCACAAGGCACTCTGACCACAAGGCACTTTGACCACAAGGTACTCTGACCACAACGCACTCTGACCACAAGGCACTTTGACCACAAAGCACTCTGACCACAAAGCACTCTGACCACAAGGTACTCTGACCACAAGGTACTCTGACCACAAGGCACTCTGACCACAAGGTACTCTGACCAGAAGGCACTCTGACCACAAGGCATTCTGACCACAAGGCACTCTGACCACAAGGTATTCTGACCACAAGGCACTCTGACCACAAAGCACTCTGACCACAAGGCACTCTGAACACAAGGTACTCTGACCACAAGGCACTCTGGCCACAAGGCACTCTGGCCACAAGGTACTCTGACCACAAGGCACTCTGTCCACAAGGTACTCTGGCCACAAGGTACTCTGGCCACAAGGTACTCTGACCGCAAGGCACTCTGACCACAAGGCACTCTGGCCACAAGGTACTCTGACCACAAGGCACTCTGTCCACAAGGCACTCTGGCCACAAGGTACTCTGAACACAAGGCACTCTGACCACAAAGCACTCTGACCACAAGGCACTCTGTCCACAAGGCACTCTGACCACAAGGTACTCTGACCACAAGGCACTCTGACCACAAGGCACTCTGACCACAAGGTACTCTGACCACAAGGTACTCTGACCACAAGGCTCTCTGACCACAAGGCACTTTGACCACAAGAGTCTTTGACCACAAGGCACTCTGACCACAAGGCACTTTGACCACAAGGTACTCTGACCACAACGCACTCTGACCACAAGGCACTTTGACCACAAAGCACTCTGACCACAAAGCACTCTGACCACAAGGTACTCTGACCACAAGGCACTCTGACCACAAGGTACTCTGACCACAAGGCACTCTGACCACAAGGCACTCTGACCACAAGGCACTCTGACCACAAGGTACTCTGACCACAAGGCACTCTGACCACAAAGCACTCTGACCACAAGGCACTCTGAACACAAGGTACTCTGACCACAAGGCACTCTGGCCACAAGGCACTCTGGCCACAAGGTACTCTGACCACAAGGCACTCTGTCCACAAGGTACTCTGGCCACAAGGTACTTTGGCCACAAGGTACTTTGACCACAAGGCATTTTGACCACAAGGCACTTTGACCACAAGTCACTCTGACCACAAGGCACTTTGACCACAAGGTACTCTGACCACTCGGTACTTTGGCCACAAGGCACTCTGACCACAAGGTACTTTGGCCACAAGGTACTTTGACCACAAGGCACTTTGACCACAAGGCACTCTGACCACAAGGCACTCTGACCACATGGCACTCTGACCACAAGGTACTCTGACCACAAGGTACTTTGGCCACAAGGCACTCTGACCACAAGGTACTTTGGCCACAAGGTACATTGACCACAAGGCACTTTGACCACAAGGCACTCTGCCCACAAGGCACTTTGACCACAAGGTACTCTGACCACAAGGTACTTTGGCCACAAGGCACTCTGACCACAAGGCACTCTGACCACAAGGCACTCTGACCACAAGGTACTTTGGCCACAAGGTACTTTGACCACAAGGCACTTTGACCACAAGGCACTTTGACTACAAGGCACTCTGACCACAAGGCACTCTGACCACAAGGCACTTTGACCACAAGGTACTCTGACCACAAGGTACTTTGGCCACAAGGCACTCTGACCACAAGGCACTCTGACCACAAGGCACTTTGACCACAAGGTACTTTGACCACAAGGTACTTTGACCACAAGGCACTCTGACCACAAGGCACTCTGACCACAAGGCACTTTGACCACAAGGTACTTTGACCACAAGGTACTTTGACCACAAGGCACTCTGACCACAAGGTACTCTGACCACAAGGTACTTTGACCACCAGCCACTCTGACCACAAGGTACTTTGATCACAAGGTACTTTGACCACAAGGCACTTTGACCACAAGTCACTCTGACCACAAGGTACTTTGACCACAAGGCACTTTGACCACAAGGCACTCTGACCACAAGGCACTCTGACCACAAGGTACTCTGACCACAAGGCACTTTGACCACAAGGTACTCTGACCACAAGGTACTTTGGCCACAAGGCACTCTGACCACTTGGTACTTTGACCACAAGGTACTTTGACCGCAAGGCACTCTGACCACAAGGTACTTTGACCACAAGGTACTTTGACCACAAGGGACTTTGACCACAAGTCACTCTCACCACAAGGCATTCTGACCACAAGGCACTTTGACCACAAGGCACTCTGACCACTAGGCACTCTGACCACAAGGCACTCTGACATCAAGGCACTCTGACCACAAGGCACTTTGACCACAAGGTACTCTGACCACAAGGCACTCTGACCACAAGGCACTCTGACCACAAGGTACTCTGACCACAAGGTACTCTGACCACAAGGCTCTCTGACCACAAGGCACTTTGACCACAAGAGTCTTTGACCACAAGGCACTCTGACCACAAGGCACTTTGACCACAAGGTACTCTGACCACAACGCACTCTGACCACAAGGCACTTTGACCACAAAGCACTCTGACCACAAAGCACTCTAACCACAAGGTACTCTGACCACAAGGCACTCTGACCACAAGGTACTCTGACCACAAGGCACTCTGACCACAAGGCACTCTGACCACAAGGCACTCTGACCACAAGGTACTCTGACCACAAGGCACTCTGACCACAAAGCACTCTGACCACAAGGCACTCTGAACACAAGGTACTCTGACCACAAGGTACTTTGACCACAAGGCATTTTGACCACAAGGCACTTTGACCACAAGTCACTCTGACCACAAGGCACTTTGACCACAAGGTACTCTGACCACTCGGTACTTTGGCCACAAGGCACTCTGACCACAAGGTACTTTGGCCACAAGGTACTTTGACCACAAGGCACTTTGACCACAAGGCACTCTGACCACAAGGCACTCTGACCACATGGCACTCTGACCACAAGGTACTCTGACCACAAGGTACTTTGGCCACAAGGCACTCTGACCACAAGGTACTTTGGCCACAAGGTACATTGACCACAAGGCACTTTGACCACAAGGTACTCTGACCACAAGGTACTTTGACCACAAGAGTCTTTGACCACAAGGCACTCTGACCACAAGGCACTCTGACCCCAAGGCACTTTGACCACAAGGTACTCTGACCAAAAGGTACTCTGACCACAAGGTACTCTGACCACAAGGTACTCTGACCACAAGATACTTTGACCACAAGGCACTCTGAACACAAGGCACTCTGACCACAAGGTACTCTGACCACAAGGCTCTCTGACCACAAGGCACTCTGACCACAAGGCACTTTGACCACAAGGTACTCTGACCACAACGCACTCTGACCACAAGGCACTTTGACCACAAAGCACTCTGACCACAAAGCACTCTGACCACAAGGTACTCTGACCACAAGGTACTCTGACCACAAGGTACTCTGACCACAAGGCACTCTGACCACAAGGTACTCTGACCAGAAGGCACTCTGACCACAAGGCACTCTGACCACAAGGCACTCTGACCACAAGGTACTCTGACCACAAGGCACTCTGACCACAAAGCACTCTGACCACAAGGCACTCTGAACACAAGGTACTCTGACCACAAGGCACTCTGGCCACAAGGCACTCTGGCCACAAGGTACTCTGACCACAAGGCACTCTGTCCACAAGGTACTCTGGCCACAAGGTACTCTGGCCACAAGGTACTCTGACCGCAAGGCACTCTGACCAGAAGGCACTCTGGCCACAAGGTACTCTGACCACAAGGCACTCTGTCCACAAGGCACTCTGGCCACAAGGTACTCTGAACACAAGGCACTCTGACCACAAAGCACTCTGACCACAAGGCACTCTGTCCACAAGGCACTCTGACCACAAGGTACTCTGACCACAAAGCACTCTGACCACAAGGCACTCTGACCACAAGGTACTCTGACCACAAGGCTCTCTGACCACAAGGCACTTTGACCACAAGAGTCTTTGACCACAAGGCACTCTGACCACAAGGCACTTTGACCACAAGGTACTCTGACCACAACGCACTCTGACCACAAGGCACTTTGACCACAAAGCACTCTGACCACAAAGCACTCTGACCACAAGGTACTCTGACCACAAGGCACTCTGACCACAAGGCACTCTGACCACAAGGTACTCTGACCACAAGGCACTCTGACCACAAAGCACTCTGACCACAAGGCACTCTGAACACAAGGTACTCTGACCACAAGGCACTCTGGCCACAAGGCACTCTGGCCACAAGGTACTCTGACCACAAGGCACTCTGTCCACAAGGTACTCTGGCCACAAGGTACTCTGGCCACAAGGTACTTTGGCCACAAGGTACTTTGACCACAAGGCATTTTGACCACAAGGCACTTTGACCACAAGTCACTCTGACCACAAGGCACTTTGACCACAAGGTACTCTGACCACTCGGTACTTTGGCCACAAGGCACTCTGACCACAAGGTACTTTGGCCACAAGGCACTCTGGCCACAAGGTACTCTGACCACAAGGCACACTGACCACAAGGTACTCTGACCACAAGATACTTTGACCACAAGGCACTCTGAACACAAGGCACTCTGACCACAAGGTACTCTGACCACAAGGCTCTCTGACCACAAGGCACTCTGACCACAAGGCACTTTGACCACAAGGTACTCTGACCACAACGCACTCTGACCACAAGGCACTTTGACCACAAAGCACTCTGACCACAAAGCACTCTGACCACAAGGTACTCTGACCACAAGGTACTCTGACCACAAGGCACTCTGACCACAAGGTACTCTGACCAGAAGGCACTCTGACCACAAGGCATTCTGACCACAAGGCACTCTGACCACAAGGTATTCTGACCACAAGGCACTCTGACCACAAAGCACTCTGACCACAAGGCACTCTGAACACAAGGTACTCTGACCACAAGGCACTCTGGCCACAAGGCACTCTGGCCACAAGGTACTCTGACCACAAGGCACTCTGTCCACAAGGTACTCTGGCCACAAGGTACTCTGGCCACAAGGTACTCTGACCGCAAGGCACTCTGACCACAAGGCACTCTGGCCACAAGGTACTCTGACCACAAGGCACTCTGTCCACAAGGCACTCTGGCCACAAGGTACTCTGAACACAAGGCACTCTGACCACAAAGCACTCTGACCACAAGGCACTCTGTCCACAAGGCACTCTGACCACAAGGTACTCTGACCACAAGGCACTCTGACCACAAGGCACTCTGACCACAAGGTACTCTGACCACAAGGTACTCTGACCACAAGGCTCTCTGACCACAAGGCACTTTGACCACAAGAGTCTTTGACCACAAGGCACTCTGACCACAAGGCACTTTGACCACAAGGTACTCTGACCACAACGCACTCTGACCACAAGGCACTTTGACCACAAAGCACTCTGACCACAAAGCACTCTGACCACAAGGTACTCTGACCACAAGGCACTCTGACCACAAGGTACTCTGACCACAAGGCACTCTGACCACAAGGCACTCTGACCACAAGGCACTCTGACCACAAGGTACTCTGACCACAAGGCACTCTGACCACAAAGCACTCTGACCACAAGGCACTCTGAACACAAGGTACTCTGACCACAAGGCACTCTGGCCACAAGGCACTCTGGCCACAAGGTACTCTGACCACAAGGCACTCTGTCCACAAGGTACTCTGGCCACAAGGTACTTTGGCCACAAGGTACTTTGACCACAAGGCATTTTGACCACAAGGCACTTTGACCACAAGTCACTCTGACCACAAGGCACTTTGACCACAAGGTACTCTGACCACTCGGTACTTTGGCCACAAGGCACTCTGACCACAAGGTACTTTGGCCACAAGGTACTTTGACCACAAGGCACTTTGACCACAAGGCACTCTGACCACAAGGCACTCTGACCACATGGCACTCTGACCACAAGGTACTCTGACCACAAGGTACTTTGGCCACAAGGCACTCTGACCACAAGGTACTTTGGCCACAAGGTACATTGACCACAAGGCACTTTGACCACAAGGCACTCTGCCCACAAGGCACTTTGACCACAAGGTACTCTGACCACAAGGTACTTTGGCCACAAGGCACTCTGACCACAAGGCACTCTGACCACAAGGCACTCTGACCACAAGGTACTTTGGCCACAAGGTACTTTGACCACAAGGCACTTTGACCACAAGGCACTTTGACTACAAGGCACTCTGACCACAAGGCACTCTGACCACAAGGCACTTTGACCACAAGGTACTCTGACCACAAGGTACTTTGGCCACAAGGCACTCTGACCACAAGGCACTCTGACCACAAGGCACTTTGACCACAAGGTACTTTGACCACAAGGTACTTTGACCACAAGGCACTCTGACCACAAGGTACTCTGACCACAAGGTACTTTGACCACCAGCCACTCTGACCACAAGGTACTTTGATCACAAGGTACTTTGACCACAAGGCACTTTGACCACAAGTCACTCTGACCACAAGGTACTTTGACCACAAGGCACTTTGACCACAAGGCACTCTGACCACAAGGCACTCTGACCACAAGGTACTCTGACCACAAGGCACTTTGACCACAAGGTACTCTGACCACAAGGTACTTTGGCCACAAGGCACTCTGACCACTTGGTACTTTGACCACAAGGTACTTTGACCGCAAGGCACTCTGACCACAAGGTACTTTGACCACAAGGTACTTTGACCACAAGGGACTCTGACCACTAGGCACTCTGACCACAAGGCACTCTGACATCAAGGCACTCTGACCACAAGGCACTTTGACCACAAGGTACTCTGACCACAAGGCACTCTGACCACAAGGCACTTTGACCACAAGGTACTCTGACCACAAGGTACTTTGGCCATAAGGCACTCTGACCACAAGGCACTCTGACCACAAGGTACTCTGACCACAAGGCACTCTGACCACAAAGCACTCTGACCACAAGGCACTCTGAACACAAGGTACTCTGACCACAAGGCACTCTGGCCACAAGGCACTCTGGCCACAAGGTACTCTGACCACAAGGCACTCTGTCCACAAGGTACTCTGGCCACAAGGTACCTTGGCCACAAGGTACTTTGACCACAAGGTATTTTGACCACAAGGCACTTTGACCACAAGTCACTCTGACCACAAGGCACTTTGACCACAAGGTACTCTGACCACTCGGTACTTTGGCCACAAGGCACTCTGGCCACAAGGTACTCTGACCACAAGGCACACTGACCACAAGGTACTCTGACTACAAGATACTTTGACCACAAGGCACTCTGAACACAAGGCACTCTGACCACAAGGTACTCTGACCACAAGGCTCTCTGACCACAAGGCACTCTGACCACAAGGCACTTTGACCACAAGGTACTCTGACCACAACGCACTCTGACCACAAGGCACTTTGACCACAAAGCACTCTGACCACAAAGCACTCTGACCACAAGGTACTCTGACCACAAGGCACTCTGACCACAAGGTACTCTGACCAGAAGGCACTCTGACCACAAGGCACTCTGACCACAAGGCACTCTGACCACAAGGTACTCTGACCACAAGGCACTCTGACCACAAAGCACTCTGACCACAAGGCACTCTGAACACAAGGCACTCTGACCACAAGGCACTCTGGCCACAAGGCACTCTGGCCACAAGGTACTCTGACCACAAGGCACTCTGTCCACAAGGTACTCTGGCCACAAGGTACTCTGGCCGCAAGGTACTCTGACCGCAAGGCACTCTGACCGCAAGGCACTCTGACCACAAGGCACTCTGGCCACAAGGTACTCTGACCACAAGGCACTCTGTCCACAAGGCACTCTGGCCAAAAGGTACTCTGAACACAAGGCACTCTGACCACAAAGCACTCTGACCACAAGGCACTCTGTCCACAAGGCACTCTGACCACAAGGCACTCTGACCACAAGGTACTCTGACCACAAGGCTCTCTGACCATAAGGCACTTTGACCACAAGAGTCTTTGACCACAAGGCACTCTGACCACAAGGCACTTTGACCACAAGGTACTCTGACCACAACGCACTCTGACCACAAGGCACTTTGACCACAAAGCACTCTGACCACAAAGCACTCTGACCACAAGGTACTCTGACCACAAGGCACTCTGACCACAAGGTACTCTGACCACAAGGCACTCTGACCACAAGGTACTTTGACCACAAGGCACTCTGACCACAAGGTACTCTGACCACAAGGCACTCTGACCACAAAGCACTCTGACCACAAGGCACTCTGAACACAAGGTACTCTGACCACAAGGCACTCTGGCCACAAGGCACTCTGGCCACAAGGTACTCTGACCACAAGGCACTCTGTCCACAAGGTACTCTGGCCACAAGGTACTTTGGCCACAAGGTACTTTGACCACAAGGCATTTTGACCACAAGGCACTTTGACCACAAGTCACTCTGACCACAAGGCACTTTGACCACAAGATATCTGACCACTCGGTACTTTGGCCACAAGGCAATCTGACCACAAGGTACTTTGGCCACAAGGTACTTTGACCACAAGGCACTTTGACCACAAGGCACTCTGACCACAAGGCACTCTGACCACATGGCACTCTGACCACAAGGTGCTCTGACCACAAGGTACTTTGGCCACAAAGCACTCTGACCACAAGGTACTTTGGCCACAAGGTACATTGACCACAAGGCACTTTGACCACAAGGCACTCTGACCACAAGGCACTTTGACCACAAGGTACTCTGACCACAAGGTACTTTGGCCACAATGCACTCTGACCACAAGGCACTCTGTCCACAAGGCACTCTGACCACAAGGTACTTTGGCCACAAGGTACTTTGACCACAAGGCACTTTGACCACAAGGCACTTTGACTACAAGGCACTCTGACCACAAGGCACTCTGACCAAAAGGCACTTTGACCACAAGGTACTCTGACCACAAGGTACTTTGGCCACAAGGCACTCTGACCACAAGGCACTCTGACCAGAAGGCACTTTGACCACAAGGTACTTTGACCACAAGGTACTTTGACCACAAGGCACTCTGACCACAAGGTACTCTGACCACAAGGTACTTTGACCACCAGCCACTCTGACCACAAGGTACTTTGACACAAGGTACTTTGACCACAAGGCACTTTGACCACAAGTCACTCTGACCACAAGGTACTTTGACCACAAGGCACTTTGACCACAAGGCACTCTGACCACAAGGCACTCTGACCACAAGGCACTTTGACCACAAGGTACTCTGACCACAAGGCACTTTGACCACAAGGTACTCTGACCACAAGGTACTTTGGCCACAAGGCACTCTGACCACTTGGTACTTTGACCACAAGGTCCTTTGACCGCAAGGCACTCTGACCACAAGGTACTTTGACCACAAGGTACTTTGACCACAAGGGACTTTGACCACAAGTCACTCTCACCACAATGCACTCTGACCACAAGGCACTTTGACCACAAGGCACTCTGTCCACTAGGCACTCTGACCACAAGGCACTCTGACATCAAGGCACTCTGACCACAAGGCACTTTGACCACAAGGTACTCTGACCACAAGGCACTCTGACCACAAGGCACTTTGACCACAAGGTACTCTGACCACAAGTTACTTTGGCCACAAGGCATTCTGACCACAAGGCACTTTGACCACAAGGTACTTTGACAACAAGGCACTCTGACCACAAGGCACTTTGACCACAAGGTACTCTGACCACAAGGTACTTTGACCACAAGGTAATTTGATCACAAGGCACTTTGACCACAAGGTAATTTGACCACAAGGCACTTTGACCAGAAGGTACTTTGACCACAAGGCACTTTGACCAGAAGGCACTTTGACCACAAGGCACTCTGACCACAAAGCACTCTGACCACAAGGTACTTTGACCACAAGGCACTTTGACCACAAGGCACTCTGACCACAAGGCACTTTGACCACAAGGTACTCTGACCACAAGATACTTTGGCCACAAGGCACTCTGACCACAAGGCACTCTGACCACAAGGCACTTTGACCACAAGGTACTTTGACCACAAGGTACTTTGACCACAAGGCACTCTGACCACAAGGTACTCTGACCACAAGGTTCTCTGACCACAAGGTACTTTGACCACAAGCCACTCTGACCACAAGGTACTTTGATCACAAGGTACTTTGACCACAAGGCACTTTGACCACAAGTCACTCTGACCACAAGGCACTTTGACCACAAGGCACTCTGACCACAAGGCACTTTGACCACAAGGCACTTTGACCACAAGGCACTCTGACCACAAGGCACTCTGACCACAAGGCACTCTGACCACAAGGCACTTTGACCACAAGGTACTCTGACCACAAGGTACTTTGGCCACAAGGCACTCTGACCACTAGGTACTTTGACCACAAGGTACTTTGACCACAAGGCACTCTGACCACAAGGTACTTTGACCACAAGGTACTTTGACCACAAGGCACTTTGACCACAAGTCACTCTCACCACAAGGCACTCTGGCCACAAGGCACTTTGACCACAAGGCACTCTGACCACAAGGCACTCTGACCACAAGGCACTCTGACATCAAGGCACTCTGACCACAAGGCACTTTGACCACACGGTACTCTCACCACAAGGTACTTTGGCCACAAGGCATTCTGACCACAAGGCACTTTGACCACAAGGTACTTTGGCAACAAGGCACTCTGACCACATGGCACTCTGACCACAAGATACTCTGACCACAAGGCACTTTGACCACAAGGTACTCTGACCACAAGGTACTTTGACCACAAGGTAATTTGACCACAAGGCACTTTGACCACAAGGTAATTTGACCACAAGGCACTTTGACCAGAAGGTACTCTGACCACAAGGTACTTTGGCCACAAGGCACTCTGACCACAAGGCACTCTGACCACAAGGCACTTTGACCACAAGGTACTTTGACCACAAGGTACTTTGACCACAAGGTACTTTGACCACAAGGCACTCTGACCACAAGGTACTCTGACCACAAGGTACTCTGACCACAAGGTACTTTGACCACAAGCCACTCTGACCACAAGGTACTTTGATCACAAGGTACTTTGACCACAAGGCACTCTGACCACAAGTCACTCTGACCACAAGGCACTTTGACCACAAGGCACTCTGACCACAAGGCACTTTGACCACAAGGCACTTTGACCACAAGGCACTCTGACCACAAGGCACTCTGACCACAAGGCACTTTGACCACAAGGTACTTTGACCACAAGGTACTTTGGCCACAAGGCACTCTGACCACTAGGTACTTTGACCACAAGGTACTTTGACCACAAGGCACTCTGACCACAAGGTACTTTGACCACAAGGTACTTTGACCACAAGGCACTTTGACCACAAGTCACTCTCACCACAAGGCACTCTGACCACAAGGCACTTTGACCACAAGGCACTCTGACCACAAGGCACTCTGACCACAAGGCACTCTGACATCAAGGCACTCTGACCACAAGGCACTTTGACCACAAGGTACTCTGACCACAAGGTACTTTGGCCACAAGGCATTCTGACCACAAGGCACTCTGACCGCAAGGTACTTTGGCAACAAGGCACTCTGACCACAAGGCACTTTGACTACAAGGTACTCTGACCACAAGGTACTTTGGCCACAAGGCATTCTGACCACAAGGCACTTTGACCACAAGGTACTTTGGCAACAAGGCACTCTGACCACAAGGCACTTTGACCACAAGGTACTCTGACCACAAGGTACTTTGACCACAAGTCACTCTCACCACAAGGTACTTTGACCACAAGGTAATTTGACCACAAGGCACTTTGACCACAAGGTAATTTGACCACAAGGCACTTTGACCAGAAGGTACTTTGACCACAAGGCACTTTGACCAAAAGTTACTTTGACCAGAAGGTACTCTGACCACAAGGCACTCTGACCACAAGGTACTTTGACCACAAGGTACTTTGACCACAAGGTAATTTGACCACAAGGCACTTTGACCAGAAGGTACTCTGACCACAAGGCACTCTGACCACAAGGTACTTTGACCACAAGGTAATTTGACCACCAGGCACTTTGACCACAAGGTACTTTGACCACAAGGCACTCTGACCACAAGGCACTCTGACCACAAGGTACTCTGACCACAAGGCACTTTGACCACAAGGCACTTTGACCACAAGGCACTCTGACCACAAGATACTTTGACCACAAGGCACTTTGACCACAAGGCACTTTGACCACAAGGCACTCTGACCACAAAGCACTCTGACCACAAGGTACTTTGACCACAAGGCGCTTTGACCACAAGGCACTCTGACCACAAGGCACTCTGGCCACAAGGCACTTTGACCACAAGGCACTTTGACCACAAGGCACTTTGACCACAAAGCACTTTGGACGCATGAGGAGAGAATGAATTGGTTAGGATTGTATTCGCTGGAGTTCAGATGAATTGGGGTCGACGATTTGGGACTGAGATGAGGAGACATTTCTTCACCCAGAGAGTGGTCGGCCTGTGGAATTCACTCCCACAGGAAGTAGTTGAGGCCGAAACATTGTATTGTTTCAAGAAGCAGTTAGATATTGTACTGAGGGTGAAGGGGATCACAGGATCCGGGGGGTAAAGCGGGATCAGGCTATTGAATTGGTACCAATGATATATTATGATCAGCCATGATCAGAATGAATGGGCTCGAAGGGCCGAATGGTCTCCTCCTGCTCCTGTTTGTGTGGTGGGGGCAGGCTGCGGCACGGCGATGAGGTTTACCGACATGCACTCATCGGGCTGAGCCAGGTTGAAAGCCCTGGCTCAAGGTGGGGAAGTCCCTCGACCTGGCTAAGCGTTCTTGGCTGGTTTGGGGTTCCTGGTCCCTGCGGTTTCTCCGACCACAGGTGCAGCACCTCTGTGCGCCCCCGTCCAGGGGTTCAGGGAATGGAGTCTCACCTGGCTGTAGCTGCCCTTGGCCAATGGGCCTGGTCCTGACGTTGCTCGGGCAAGGACTGCGGCCCAGAGGTGCTGTTCTTAGAGGGCGCCACTCACCTGATGGGGGCGTGTTTATTTACCTCCATCTCGGACACACCCTGGACCTCCAGGACTCCCATTCCGCGCTCTCCCATGACAGGGAAATCTCTGTGGCCCTTTTCATGCTAAATAAATTAAACACATTTAATAAAATAGAGATGGAGTGTCAAGTGATGTGTTGTTCCTGCATGATGTGGGAACTGGTGGACGCCATCGTGGTTCCCAGTGAGCACGTCTGTAGTGAATGTTGGTTTCTTGAGGAACTTCAACTCTGAGTTGATGAGCTGGATTCTGAGCTTCTGACGCGGCAACACTTCAGGGAAGGGGTGGGATACATAGAAAATACAGCACAGAACAGGCCCTTCGGCCCACGATGTTGTGCCGAACCTTTGTCCTAGATTAATCATAGATTATCATTGAATCTACAGTGCAGAAGGAGGCCATTCGGCCCCCTGAGTCTGCACCAGCTCTTGGAAAGAGCACCCTACCCAAACTCAACACCTCCACCCAACACCAAGGGCAATTTGGACATTAAGGGCAATTTATCATTGGCCAATTCACCTAACCCGCACATCTTTGGACTGTGGGAGGAAACCGGAGCACCCGGAGGAAACCCACGCAGACACGGGGAGGACGTGCAGACTCCGCACAGACAATGACCCAAGCCGAAATCGAACCTGGGACCATGGATCTGTGAAGCAATTGTGCTATCCACAATGCTACCGTGCTGCCCTTAAGAACAAATAAATCTACACTATATCATTTTCCCGTAATCCATGTACCTATCCAACAGCTGCTTGAAGGTCACTAATGTTTCCGACTCAACTACTTCCACAGGCAGTGCATTCCATGCCCCCACTACTCTCTGGGTAAAGAACCTACCTCTGATATCCCTCCTATATCTTCCACCTTTCACCTTAAATTTATGTCCCCTTGTAATGGTGTGTTCCACCTGGGGAAAAAGTCTCTGACTGTCTACTCTATCTATTCCCCTGATCATCTTATAAATCTCTATCAAGTCGCCCCTCATCCTTCTCCGCTCTAATGAGAAAAGGCCTAGCACCCTCAACCTTTCCTCGTAAGACCTACTCTCCATTCCAGGCAACATCCTGGTAAATCTTCTTTGCACCTTTTCCAGAGCTTCCACATCCTTCCTAAAATGAGGCGACCAGAACTGTACACAGTACTCCAAATGTGGCCTTACCAAAGTTTTGTACAGCTGCATCATCACCTCACGGCTCTTAAATTCAATCCCTCTGTTAATGAACGCGAGCACACCATAGGCCTTCTTCACAGCTCTATCCACTTGAGTGGCAACTTTCAAAGATGTATGAACATAGACCCCAAGGTCTCTCTGCTCCTCCACAATGCCAAGAACTCTACCGTTAACCCTGTATTCCGCATTCATATTTGTCCTTCCAAAATGGACAACCTCACACTTTTCAGGGTTAAACTCCATCTGCCACTTCTCAGCCCAGCTCTGCATCCTATCTATGTCTCTTTGCAGCCGACAACAGCCCTCCTTACTATCCACAACTCCACCAATCTTCGTATCGTCTGCAAATTTACTGACCCACCCTTCAACTCCCTCATCCAAGTCATTAATGAAAATCACAAACAGCAGAGGACCCAGAACTGATCCCTGCGGTACACCACTGGTAACTGGGATCCAGGCTGAATATTTGCCATCCACCACCACTCTCTGACTTCTATCGGTTAGCCAGTTCGTTATCCAACTGGCCAAATTTCCCACTATCCCATGCCTCCTTACTTTGTGCAGAAGCCTACCATGGGGAACTTTATCAAATGCCTTACTAAAATCCATGTACACTACATCCACTGCTTTACCTTCATCCACATGCTTGGTCACCTCCTCAAAGAATTCAATAAGATTTGTAAGGCAAGACCTACCCCTCACAAATCCGTGCTGACTATCCCGAATCAAGCAGTGTCTTTCCAGATGCTCAGAAATCCTATCATTCAGTACCCTTTCCATTACTTTGCCTACCACCGAAGTAAGACTAACTGGTCTGTAATTCCCAGGGTTATCCCTAGTTCCTTTTTTGAACAGGGGCACGACATTCGCCACTCTCCAATCCCCTGGTACCACCCCTGTTGACAGTGAGGACGAAAAGATCATTGCCAACGGCTCTGCAATTTCATCTCTTGCTTCCCATAGAATCCTTGGATATATCCCGTCAGGCCCGGGGGACTTGTCTATCCTCAAGTTTTTCAAAATGCCCAACACATCTTCCTTCCTAACAAGTATTTCCTCGAGCTTACCAATCTGTTTCACACTGTCCTCTCCAACAATATCGTCCCTCTCATTTGTAAATACAGAAGAAAAGTACTCATTCAAGACCTCGCCTATCTCTTCAGACTCAATACACAATCTCCCGCTACTGTCCTTGATCGGACCTACCCTCGCTCTAGTCATTCTCATATTTCTCACATATGTGTAAAAGGCCTTGGGGTTTTCCTTGATCCTACCCGCCAAAGATTGTTCATGCCCTCTCTTAGCTCTCCTAATCCCTTTCTTCAGTTCCCTCCTGGCTATCTTGTATCCCTCCAATGCCCTGTCTGAACCTTGTTTCCTCAGCCTGACATAAGTCACCTTTTTCCTCTTAACAAGACATTCAACCTCTCTTGTCAACCATGGTTCCCTCACTCGACCATCTCTTCCCTGCCTGACAGGGACATACATATCAAGGACACGTAGCACCTGTTCCTTGAACAAGTTCCACATTTCACTTGTGTCCTTCCCTGCCAGCCTATGTTCCCAACTTATGCACTTCAATTCTTGTCTGACAACATCGTATTTACCCTTCCCCCAATTGTAAACCTTGCCCTGTTGCACGTACCTATCCCTCTCCATTACTAAAGTGAAAGTCACAGAATTGTGGTCACTATCTCCAAAATGCTCCCCCACTAACAAATCTATCACTTGCCCTGGTTCATTACCCAGTACTAAATCCAATATTGCCCCTCCTCTGGTTGGACAGTCTACATACTGTGTTAGAAAAGCTTCCTGGACACACTGCACAAACACCACCCCATCCAAACTATTTGATCTAAAGAGTTTCCACTCAATATTTGGGAAGTTAAAGTCGCCCATGACTACTACCCTATGACTTGTGCACCTTTCCAAAATCTGTTTCCCAATCTGTTCCTCCACATCTCTGCTACTATTGGGGGGCCTATAGAAAACTCCTAACAAGGTGACTGCTCCTTTCCTATTTCTGACTTCAACCCATACTACCTCAATAGGGTGATACTCCTCGAACTGCCTTTCTGCAGCTGTTATACTATCTCTAATTAATAATGCCACCCCCCCACCTCTTTTACCACCCTCCCTAATCTTATTGAAACATCTATAACCAGGGACCTCCAACAACCATTTCTGTCCCTCTTCTATCCAAGTTTCCGTGATGGCCACCACATCGTAGTCCCAAGTACCGATCCATGCCTTAAGTTCACCCACCTTATTCCTGATGCTTCTTGCGTTGAAGTATACACACTTCAACCCATCTCCGTGCCTGCAAATACTCTCCTTTGTCAGTGTTCCCTTCCCCACTGCCTCATTACATGCTTTGGCGTCCTGAATATCGGCTACCTTAGTTGCTGGACTACAAATCCGGTTCCCATTCCCCTGCCAAATTAGTTTAAACCCTCCCGAAGAGTACTAGCAAACCTCCCTCCCAGGATATTGGTGCCCCTCTGGTTCAGATGCAACCCGTCCTGCTTGTACAGGTCCCACCTTCCCCAGAATGCGCTCCAATTATCCAAATACCTGAAGCCCTCCCTCCTACACCATTCCTGCAGCCACGTGTTCAACTGCACTCTCTCCCTATTCCTAGCCTCGCTATCACGTGGCACCGGCAACAAACCAGAGATGACAACTCTGTCTGTCCTGGCTCTCAACTTCCAGCCTAACTCCCTAAACTTGTTTATTACCTCCACACCCCTTTTCCTACCTATGTCGTTGGTACCAATGTGCACCACGACTTCTGGCTGCTCCCCCTCCCCCTTAAGGATCCTGAAGACACGATCCGAGACATCCCTGGCCCTGGCACCCGGGAGGCAACATACCTTCCGGGAGTCTCGCTCGCGACCACAGAATCTCCTATCTATTCCCCTAACCATTGAATCTCCTACAACTATTGCTTTTCTATTCTCCCCCCTTCCCTTCTGAGCCCCAGAGCCAGACTCAGTGCCAGAGACCTGGCCGCTAGGGCCTTCCCCCGGTAGGTCATCCCCCCCAACAGCATCCAAAACGGTATACTTGTTTTGAAGGGGAACGGCCACGAGGGATCCCTGCACTGTCTGCCTGTTTGTTTTTTTCCCCCTGACTGTAACCCAGCTATTCTTGTCCTGTACCTTGGGTGTGGTTACCTCCCTGTAACTCTTCTCAATCACCCCCTCTGCCTCCCGGATGATCCGAAGTTCATCGAGCTTCAGCTCCAGTTCCCTAACACGGTCTTTGAGGAGCTGAAGTTGGGTGCACTTCCCGCAGGTATAGTCAGTGGGGACACCGGTGGTATCCCTCACCACCCACATCCTACAGGAGGAGCATGTAACTGGCCTAGCCTCCATCCCCTCTTACCTTACAGAATATATCTGCTGTGTGGACTAACTAGATCTCCGCCCTCCGACTCTGCTCCCAGTCAGCTACACTTCCTGTAAACTCCTGGCTCTCTTCGCACTCTTTGCGGAAATGTCGCAAACAAAATGAAAGGAGCACCTTACTCCCTCCTCACCTAACTCCCTCGGTCACCAAACTCTCACTATCGCACTCAAATGCACCAAATTCAGCACTCCCTCGGTCACCAAACTCTCACTATCGCACTCAAATGCACCAAATTCAGCACTCCCTCGGTCACCAAACTCTCACTATCGCACTCAAAAAGCACCAAATTCAGCACTCAGTGCAAACAAAGTCTGCACTGTAGGGGATCACTTTTATACTGTGAATCTAGCCTCTGAAAAACTGGCCTAATCCAATTAACTAATTAACAAGCTCCAGCTGCAAGTGCCTACAAGTAGAAGCCTGTTTAAAGCTGATTGAAAATTCACCTTCTTCTAAACCAAACAGTAACTTTTAAGTTAATTAACTAAATAAAAGAAAGACTAAGATACCGACCGCATCAGGCATGGATGACTCGCGGGAATACCATAGTACCGTGGTGCCTGAGGTTACTCTGAGAAAGGAGAGGAAGTCTGGTAGGCAGGTTAGAAAGGTGGTAGTAGTGGGCGACTCAATATTTCGAGGGATAGACAGTCCAGTTTGCAGCCGAGATCGTGAGTCCCGTTTGGTCAGTTGCCTCCCGGGTGACAGGGTTTTGGACATAATGGATCGGCTGGACAAACCTCTGGAAAGGGAGGGTGAACAACCAGAGGCTGTGGTTCATGTGGGAACCAACAACATGGGGAGGGACAGTTTTGAGGTTTTGCAGGCCCAGTTTCAGGAGTTAGGGAGTAGGTTGGAACGCGAGGCCACCAGGGTGGTAATCTCAGAAATACTACCTGCGCTCCGAGCTCCACCATTTAGACAAAGGCAGATCAGGAAGGTAAATGCGTGGCTTGAGGGATGGTGTTGAAGGGAGGGGTTTAGATTTTGGGTGACTGGGATCAGGGTTTGGGACGGGAGAAAGCTGTTTAGACGAGATGGGCTTCATCTGACCCGAAATGGAACCAATCCCCTGGCGGAGAGGGTAAATAGTGCAGTGGGGGTGGATTTAAACTTGTAAATCAGTGGGGGGGGGGGGTTAACTAATGGGCCCAGTTCTAGAAGTAGCAGTGAGGGCAAAAGAGAGATGGGGAATAGAGAAAAGGAAATGAGAGAGGGTTTGAGTGTTGACAGTGAACAAATAAATAGTTGTCTCCCAAAGGGCAAGAAAGAGGTAAGGGCGGGGTTACATTGTGTGTAAATACACGGAGTCTAGTGAACAGCACTGGGCTACTGGAAGCAGATATTGTTCTGGGGGATCTGACAGAGTCGCATTGACAGAAACATGGCTCAGACCAGAACAGGACTGGATACTGAACATCCCGGTTATGTGGTTTTTAGTCGGAACAGGGTGGGTAAAAAGGGGGGAAGTGGTGAAATCTTGGTCAAAGGTAGTATCAGTGCTCTTGGACGAGATGCGGTTCCTGAATTAGAATCGATATGGTTATTGGTGCGAACCAGGAAGGGAGCAGAGAGCGTGTTGGGTATTTACTACAGACCAACAAATAGTGGGGAGGAAGTGGAAGAGAGAATTTGTAGGCAGATTATGGGAACCTGCAGGACAAGTAGGGTTGTGATAGTTGGGGATTACCCTAAGGTAGGCTGGGAAATGGGTAGAGTGTCGGGCATGGAGGGGGGGAAATTCCTGCCGTATGTGCCGGAGAACTTTCTGGAACAGTACATTTCCAGTCCTACCAGGAAGCAAGCTGTGCTGGAACTGGTCCCAGGGAATGAGGCAGGGCAGGTGGAGAATGTCAGACTGGGGGAGCAATTGGGAAATAGCAATCATAATATAATACGATTCAATATTAAGTTGGAAAAGGATAAAAATCAGTCACGGATTAAGATCCCAGACTGGAAAAGGCGGATTTTAGGGTCCAAAAGTTGAAGTGGAGCAGGTCGATTGGAAATGCATTTTAGTGGATAGAACATTGAATGAAAATTGGGAGACTTTAAAGGAGAGATGAATAGGGTGCAAGCTAGGTACGTACCCATGAGAAATAAATACAGGGTGTCCAAAGATCGAGTACCCTGGATGACTAAGGACATTTAAAAAAAATTTAGAGTACCCAATTCTTTTTTTTTGCTAATTATGAGAACATTTTCCTACCCTGCTTATCTTCTTGGGTTGTGGGGGTGAGACCCACACAGACACCGGGAGAATGTGCAAACTCCACACGGACAGTGACCTGGGGCCGGGATCGAACCTGGGACCTCGGTGCTATAAGGCAACAGTGCTAACCACTGCTCCAGTGTACCGCCCTCGTGATTAAAGATATTGATGATAAAATACGGAAGAAAAAAGAGGCATATAATGCCAGAATAATAATAGCAACAGAAATCAGGAAGAGTATCTCAAATACAGGAGCGAGGCTAAGGCTGGAATAAGGAAGGCGAAGATGAAGCAGAGGAAAGGGTTGCAGGTTGTGCTGAAACAGAGAGCAAAATGTTCTTCAAACATATTAATGGTAAAAGATTAGTGCAGGATCGAGTGGGGCCTATCGGGACAAGCAGGGTAAACTGCTCACTGAAGCAGAGGGTATGGCAGAGGTACTAAATTAGTACTTAAAAAGTAAACAAAAAAGAAAACAAAAGAGAAAGAAGATAGAAGGTGTAGAGGGGTCGTGAGGAAGAACTTTTTTACGCCGAGGGGAGAGGGAGACTGGAATTCGCTGCCCGAGTTGGGGGTGGAGTCAGAGACCCCAAACTCTGTTTGAACGTACCTGGACCTGAAGGCCCACTAATGATATGGTCATGTATTTCAATGTAGTTCCCGTCATTACATGTCAGGGTTCCCGTTACATCACGAGCAGGAGGCGGGGACAACCGAGTGGGGGAAATCCCGTCAGTGGAAAAGACATTTGGGGATCTCCGCCGACTCCCCATCTCCTCCGCCAATCCCGCCCCCCAGAAACAGGGGGGGGAATGTCTACCCCTGACCCTCACACTCACACACTCACACTCACAAACCTCACACTCACTCGCACTCATTCTCTCTCACACTCACTCTCACAAACAGTAACACTCACACTCACTCTCTCTCACACTCACTCTCTCACACTCATTGTCACACGCACACTCTCTCTCACTCATTCTCTCTCACACTCTCACACACAACCGAGTGGGGGAAATCCCGTCAGTGGAAAATACATTTTGGGATCTCCTCCTCCGCCAATCCCGCCCGCCCAAAACAGGGGGGAAAGTCTACCCCTGACGCTCACACTCACACACTCACGCTCACAAACCTCACACTCACTCATTCTCTAACACTCACTCTCACAAACAATAACACACATTCTCTTGCACTCATTTTCTCTCACACTCACTCTCTCACACACAGTAACATTCTCTCGCACTCATTCTCTCTCACACTCACTCTCTCACAGTCACTCACATTCTTTTTCACTCATTCTCTCACAAACAGTCACACTCACACTCACTCTCACTCACTCACTCTCACACTCACTCTCACAAACAGTCACACTCACTCTCTCTCTTTCATTCTCTCTCACACTCACTCTCTCACAGTCACACTCACACTCTCTCACAGTCACTCTCACATTCTTTTTCACTCATTCTCTCTCACACTCACTCTCTCAAAAACAGTCACACTCTCTCACACCTACACTCTCTCTCATTTATTCTCTCTCACACTCACTCTCTCACAATCACACTCATTGTCTCCCACACTCACTCTCTCACGGGCACACACACACTCTATCTCACTCAGTCTCTCTCACACTCACTCTCACACACAATAACATTCTCTCGCACTCATTCTCTCTCACACTCACACTCTCACACACAGTAACATTCTCTCGCACTCATTCTCTCTCACACTCACTCTCTCACTGTCACACTCACACTCTCTCTCACTCAGTCTCTCTCACACTCACTCTCTCACACACAGTAACATTCTCTCGCACTCATTCTCTCTCACACTCACACTCTCACACACTAACATTCTCTCGCACTCATGCTCTCTCACACTCACTCTCTCACAGCCACATTCTCTTTCACTCATTCTCTCTCACTCACGCGCAGACAGTCACACTCACACTCTCTCACAGTCACTCACATTCTTTTTCACTCATTCTCTCACACTCACTCTCTCACAAACAGTCACACTCACACTCACTCACTCACTCTCTCTCACACTCACTCTCTCACAAACAGTCACACTCACTCTCTCTCACTCGTTCTCTCTCAGTCACTCTCACAGAGAGTCACACTTACTCTCTCTCACTCGTTCTCTCCCACACTCACTCTCACAGAGTCACACTCACTCTCTCACTCATTCTCTCTCACACTCACTCTCTCAATGTCACACTCACACTCTCTCTTTCATTCTCTCTCACTCACTCTCTCACAGTCACACTCACACTCTCTCACAGTCACTCTCACATTCTTTTTCACTCATTCTCTCTCACACTCACTCTCTCAAAAACAGTCACACTCTCTCACACCTACACTCTCTCTCATTTATTCTCTCTCACACTCACTCTCTCACAATCACACTCATTGTCTCCCACACTCACTCTCTCACGGGCACACACACACTCTCTCTCACTCATTCTCTCTCACACTCACTCTCTCACTGTCACACTCACACTCTCTCTCACTCAGTCTCTCTCACACTCACTCTCACACACAGTAACATTCTCTCGCACTCATTCTCTCTCACACTCACACTCTCACACACAGTAACATTCTCTCGCACTCATTCTCTCTCACACTCACTCTCTCACAGCCACACTCTCTTTCACTCATTCTCTCACTCACGCGCAGACAGTCACACTCACACTCTCTCACAGTCACTCACATTCTTTTTCACTCATTCTCTCACACTCACTCTCTCACAAACAGTCACACTCACACTCACTCACTCACTCTCTCTCACACTCACTCTCTCACAAACAGTCACACTCACTCTCTCACTCGTTCTCTCTCACAATCACTCTCACAGAGAGTCACACTTTCTCTCACTCGTTCTCTCTCACACTCACTCTCACAGAGTCACACTCACTCTCTCGCACTCATTCTCTCACACTCACTCTCTCACAGCCACACTCTCACTCATTCTCTCTCACTCATTCTCTCTCACTCACACGCAGACAGTCACACTCACACTCTCTCACAGTCACTCACATTCTTTTTCACTCATTCTCTCACACTCACTCTCTCAGTCACACTCACACTCACTCTCACTCACTCTCTCTCACACTCACTCTCTCACAAACAGTCACACTCACTCTCTCTCACTCACTCTCTCTCACACTCACTCTCACAGAGAGTCACACTTACTCTCTCTCACTCGTTCTCTCTCACACTCACTCTCAGAGTCACACTCACTCTCTCTCACTCATTCTCTCTCACACTCACTCTCTCAATGTCACACTCACACTCTCTCACTCATTTGCTCGCACTCACTCTCTCAATGTCACACTCACACTCTCTCTCTCATTCTCTCTCACACTCACTCTCTGTCACATTCACACTCTCGCTCACTCATTCTCTCTCACACTCACTCTCTCACAGTCACACCTACACTCTCTCACTTATTCTCTCTCACACTCACTCTCTCACAATCACACTCATTGACTCCCACACTCACTCTCTCACAATCACACTCACACTCTCTCTCACTCAGTCTCTCTCACTCACTTTCACGGGCACACACACACTCTCTCTCACTCATTCTCTCTCACACTCACTCTCTCACGGTCACTCACACTCTCATAATTGAATCTCAGCGTGTCATTGAGAAAAGTATATTTACCTCGTACATCTATCTGAATTGTATTTCCACGGATGGTTTGAGATTTTGTTGTAATTTCACAATTGTAGTTTCCAGCATCATTTTTCTGCACATTCCGGATGGTGAGAATGTAACTGTTGTATTTGGGATCTGTGGAAGATTGAAATTTCTCACTGATGCCCAGGTCCTGGTTGTACTTTTTCCACTGGACATTAGTGTTGTCCACGCTGCCATTCACCAATGCACATTGCAATTGCACCGAGCCCCCCTGATGGACAATGATCACGTTTGGACTCAGGATGATCACTGGATCCTCCGCAATTCCTGAAACATTAAAAATTCAAATCAATCTTGGGAATAACTGATGATCCGACAGCAGCCTGAGTGTGGGCAGCGGGATGGGGGTGGTGATGTTTTCTGTATGTGTGTAGAGTTTGTGAGGGTGACGGTCAGTTGCTGTGATGTCTCCTGCCTCACTGCACGTAAACCATGTGAGGATGCTGAGAGAGCGATATCAGTGTGGGCACCCAGACCCTTACCCCTGCTCCGAATTTATATATTAGTCTGTTTACACAATGGCTCGTTCAGTATTGGGCAGCAGAACAGGCAACTGTCCCATTGGCTGCTTTAATCAGGAAAACTGGGAATAAAAATGCTGGAATCTGTGATGCGACCATCAATTCACACGAAACAGGAGTAGAAGTAAACTGTGGCTTTAATCAACTAGAACAGTGCCTGCCTGCGACTGATCTGTTAGTGGGAGCTGCCTACAGGGCGACTGCTCTTTATACCTCCCCTCAAGGGGTGGAGCCAGGGGCGGAGCCCGCACAGGCCCCAACATGCTACATCATAGGTAATACCTTACAATGGTCCATAGGTGGAGCCCACATGGGCAACAGCGTAATACAGATATGTACATGGTGAATTGTTACAGCAATACATTCACCACATTCACCCCCTGTTAAAAAAATGAAGTCCGGCGGGGGTGAAGGGTTCATACGTTCAGCCTGTCCGGCGCACGGATTGTGCGCTGTGATCACCGAAGCTCTGGTATCGCAGCTGGCCCGGGCGTCGTACTCATCCGTGTGGGCATGGGTAGTGAAGTCGCCGGTGCGGGCACAGACGTGGGCTCCGGGAGCGTGTCTTCTGGAGCTTCATTCCTGTGGGTCGGTGAAGGGGATAAGATCGGGCGGGAGCGGGTGCGGGTGCCATGTAGGGGCAGGGGCGCTGGTCAGCGTAGGTTGGGCGGGGTAAATGCGGTGGCGGTGGAACCTGCGGGTGCCAGGTTCCGGAGGGAGACCGTATCCTGTCGGCCGTCGGGGTGTTCGATGTATGCGTACTGGGGGCTGGAGTGTAGGAGCTGGACCCTCTCGACCAGGGAGTCGGACTTATGGCTCCTGACGTGTTTGCGGAGCAGGACGGGCCCTGGTGTCTTCAGCCAGGACGGAAGCGAGGCCCCGGAGGTGGATTTCCTGGGGAAAACAAATAGGCGGTCATGAGGGGTCTCGTTTGTGGCCATGCAAAGTAGGGACCTAATAGAGTGGAGTGCGTCGGGGAGGACCTCCTGCCAGTGGGGAACTGCGGGATTCCTAGACTGTCGGGTCAGGAGGACGGTCTTCCAGACCGTCGTGTTCTCCCTCTCCACCTGCCCGTTTCCCCTGGGGCTATAACTGGTGGTCCTGCTCGAGGCGATGCCCTTACTGAGCAGGTACTGAATCAGTTCGTCGCTCATGAACAACGAGGCCCGGTCACTGTGACCGTACGTGGGGAAATGGAACAGGGTGACGGTGGCCGCGGTCATGTCGGGGCAAGGGATTGCAAAGGGGAAGCGGGAGAACTCGTCAGTGATGTTGAGGAAGTATGTGTTGCGGTTGGTGGAGGGGAGGGGCCCTTTGAAATCGATACTGAGGCGCTCAAAGGGCCGGGATGCCTTTACCGGGTGGGCCTTATCCGGTCGATAGAAGTGCGGCTTGCACTCCGCACAGATTGGGCAGTCCCTGGTCATGGCTCTGACCTCCTCGGTGGAGTAGGGCAGGTTGTGGGTCTTGATGTAGTGGAGAAGCCGGGTGACCCCCGGGTGACAGAGGTCATCGTAGATAGCCCGGAGCCGACCATCTTGCGCACTGTGCCGCGGGACAGGGCATCTGGGGGCTCGTTGAGCTTCCGAGGACGATACACTATATTGTAATTATAGGTGGAGAGTTCGATCCTCCACCTCAAGATCTTATCATTCTTGATCTTGCCCCGCTGCGTATTGTCGAACATGAAGGCAACCGATCGTTGGTCAGTGGCGAGGGTAAACCTCCTACCAGCGAGGTAGTGTCTCCAGTGCCGTACGGCTTCCACTATGCTTGGGCTTCCTTTTCGACTGAGGAGTATTGAATTTCGGAGGTGGTGAGGGTTCGTGAAGAAATTGTTCCTGGCCTGCCTGCCTGATTGAGGGTAGCGGCGAGGGCGACCTCTGAGGCGTCGCTCTCCACCTGGACGGGGACGGACTCGTCCACCGCGCGCATCGCAGTTTTGGCGATGTCCGCCTTGATGCAGCTGAAGGCCTGGAGGGCCTCAGCCGCCAGTGGGAAGGTGGTGGCCTTGATTGGTGGGCGGGCTTGTCCGCATAGTTGGGGATCCACTGGGCGTAATATGAAAAGAACCCGAGGCACCTCTTCAGGGCCTTGGGACAGTGGGGAAGGGGGAGTTGCTGGAGGGGGCGCCTACGGTCGGGGTCGGGTTCTAGGACCCCGTTTTCCACGACGTAGCCGAGGATGGCTAGACTGGTTGTGCGGAAAACGTATTTCTCCTTGTTGTAAGTGAGGTTAAGGGTTCGGGCGGTTTGGAGAAATCTCTGGAGGTTGGCATCGTGGTCCTGCTGATCGTGGCCGCAGGTGGCGACGTTGTCCAAGTACGGAAATGTGTCCCGCAGCCCGCACTGGTTCACCATTCGGTCCATCATTCTTTGGAAGTCCGAGACCCTGTTTGTGACGCCAAAGGGGACCCGGAGGAAGTGGACGAGGCGGCCGTCTGCCTCAAAGGCCGTGTAGTGGCGGTCCTCCGGGCGGATTGGGAGCTGGTGGTACACAGACTTCAGATCCACCGTGGAGAACACGCGGTAGTGTGCGATCTGATTCACCATGTCCGCTATCTGGGGAAAGGAGTATGCATCGAGTTGCGTGTACTGGTTTATGGTCTGGCTGTAGTCTACAACCATCCGGTTCTTTTCCCCGGTCCTGACGACCACCACTTGGGCTCTCCAGGGGCTATTGCCGGCCTCGATGATCCCCTCCCTCCAGAGCCGCTGGACCGCGGACTTGATAAAAGTCCTGTCCTGGATGCTGCACCGCCTGCTTCTGGTGGCGACGGGTTTACAGTTGGAGGTGAGGTTTGCGAAGAGCGAGGGAGGGTCGACCTTTAGGGTCGCAAGGCCACATACGGTGAGTGGGGGTAGGGGCCCGCCGAACTTCAGGGTCAGGCTCCTAAGGTTACATTGGAAATCCAGTCCCAATAGGAGAGGAGCGTAGAGGTCGGGGAGTACATAAAGTTTAAAATTGCCGTACTCGGCGCCCTGTATTGCGAGGGTTGTGGTAGTGCACCCCCGGACCTGCACCGAGTGCGACCCGGAGGCGAGGGAGATGGTTTGATGTGTCGGGAAGATCGGGAGCGAGCAGCGTCTTACCGTGTCTGGGTGAATGAAGCTCTCGGTGCTCCCGGATGCGAAGAGGCAGGGCGTTTCGTGTCCGTTTACCCGGACGGTCATCATGGAGCTCCGGAGGTGTTTGGGTCAAGGGTGACCACGCGGAGTTGCGGGTAGCCGGCGTGGTCGGAGGTGCTGGGTCCAAGATGTCGGCTCCCGTCAGTCGCACGTGGGTCGCCCACGTTGGGTGGGGTGGAAGATGACTGTCCCCACGTCCAACATGAGGCCGATGACGCGTCCGGGGGGGGGGGGGGGGGGGGGGCGGAGCCGGCAGACACGCTGCCACACTGCGGGGTCTGCGGGCCGGTGAGTCTGAGGGTCGGGCCCCAACATGCGACATCATAGGTAATACCTTACAACGGTCCATAGGGGGAGCCCACATGGGCAACAGCGTAACACAGATATGCACCTGGTGAATTGTTCCAGCAACACATTCACCACAATCTGACTAACCCCAAGATTGGTTTTCTCCAGAGAAGCGAGCCGGTGATCATTTCAAAGTCTGTCCGACAGGACATCCCTGATCCACACACACTGCTGTAAATCCCTGATCCCCACACACTGCTGTAAATCCCTGATCCCCACACACTGCTGTAAATCCCTGATCCACACACACTGCTGTAAATCCCTGATCCACACACACTGCTGTAAATCCTTGATCCCCACACACTGCTGTAAATCCCTGATCCCCACACACTGCTGTAAATCCCTGATCCACACACACTGCTGTAAATCCCTGATCCCCACACACTGCTGTAAATCCCTGATCCACACACACTGCTGTAAATCCCTGATCCACACACACTGCTGTAAATCCCTGATCCACACACACTGCTGTAAATCCCTGATC
The DNA here is from genome assembly GCF_047496885.1 of Scyliorhinus torazame. NCBI lineage: Eukaryota > Metazoa > Chordata > Chondrichthyes > Carcharhiniformes > Scyliorhinidae > Scyliorhinus > Scyliorhinus torazame. The sequence continues at coordinate 420,086,232 of NC_092707.1, forward strand.
CACACACACTGCTGTAAATCCCCGATCCCCACACACTGCTGTAAATCCCTGATCCACACACACTGCTGTAAATCCCTGATCCACACACACTGCTGTAAATCCCTGATCCACACACACCGCTGTAAATCCCTGATCCACACACACTGCTGTAAATCCCTGATCCACACACACTGCTGTAAATCCCTGATCCACACACACTGCTGTAAATCCCTGATCCCCACACACTGCTGTAAATCCCTAATCCACACACACTGCTGTAAATCCCTGATCCACACACACTGCTGTAAATCCCTGATCCACACACACTGCTGTAAATCCCTGATCCACACACACTGCTGTAAATCCCTGATCCCCACACACTGCTGTAAATCCCTGATCCCCACACACTGCTATAAATCCCTGATTCACACACACTGCTGTAAATCCCTGATCCACACACACTGCTGTAAATCCCTGATCCACACACACTGCTGTAAATCCCTGATCCACACACACTGCTGTAAATCCCCGATCCACACACACTGCTGTAAATCCCTGATCCACACACTGCTGTAAATCCCTGATCCACACACTGCTGTAAATCCCTGATCCACACACTGCTGTAAATCCCTGATCCACACACACTGCTGTAAATCCCTGATCCACACACACTGCTGTAAATCCCTGATCCACACACTGCTGTAAATCCCTGATCCACACACACTGCTGTAAATCCCTGATCCCCACACACTGCTGTAAATCCCTGATCCACACACACTGCTGTAAATCCCTGATCCACACACACTGCTGTAAATCCCTGATCCACACACACTGCTGTAAATCCCTGATCCACACACACTGCTGTAAATCCCTGATCCCCACACACTGCTGTAAATCCCTGATCCACACACACTGCTGTAAATCCCTGATCCACACACACTGCTGTAAATCCCTGATCCACACACACTGCTGTAAATCCCTGATCCACACACACTGCTGTAAATCCCTGATCCCAACACACACCGCTGTAAATCCCTGATCCACACACACTGCTGTAAATCCCTAATCCACACACACTGCTGTAAATCCCTGATCCACACACACTGCTGTAAATCCCTGATCCACACACACTGCTGTAAATCCCTGATCCCAACACACACCGCTGTAAATCCCTGATCCACACACACTGCTGTAAATCCCTGATCCACACACACTGCTGTAAATCCCTGATCCACACACACTGCTGTAAATCCCTGATCCCCACACACTGCTGTAAATCCCTGATCCCCACACACTGCTGTAAATCCCCGATCCACACACACTGCTGTAAATCCCTGATCCACACACACTGCTGTAAATCCCTGATCCACACACACTGCTGTAAATCCCTGATCCCCACACACTGCTGTAAATCCCTGATCCACACACACTGCTGTAAATCCCTGATCCACACACACTGCTGTAAATCCCTGATCCACACACACTGCTGTAAATCCCTGATCCACACACACTGCTGTATATCCCTGATCCCCACACATTGCTGTAAATCCCAGATCCCCACACACTGCTGTAAATCCCAGATCCCCACACACTGCTGTAAATCCCTGATCCACACTCACTGCTGTAAATCCCTGATCCACACACACTGCTGTAAATCCCTGATCCACACACACTGCTGTATATCCCTGATCCCCACACACTGCTGTAAATCCCAGATCCCCACACACTGCTGTAAATCCCTGATCCACACACACTGCTGTATATCCCTGATCCCCACACACTGCTGTAAATCCCAGATCCACACACACTGCTGTAAATCCCTGATCCACACACACTGCTGTATATCCCTGATCCACACACACTGCTGTAAATCCCTGATCCACACACACTGCTGTAAATCCCTGATCCACACACACTGCTGTATATCCCTGATCCCCACACACTGCTGTAAATCCCAGATCCCCACACACTGCTGTAAATCCCTGATCCACACACACTGCTGTATATCCCTGTTCCACACACACTGCTGTAAATCCCTGATCCACACAAACTGCTGTAAATCCCTGATCCCCACACACTGCTGTAAATCCCTGATCCACACACACTGCTGTAAATCCCTGATCCACACACCCTGCTGTAAATCCCTGATCCACACACACTGCTGTAAATCCCCGATCCACACACACTGCTGTAAATCCCTGATCCACACACACTGCTGTAAATCCCTGATCCACACACACTGCTGTAAATTCCTGATCCCCACACACTGCTGTAAATCCCTGATCCCCACACACTGCTGTAAATCCCTGATCCACACACACTGCTGTAAATCCCTGATCCACACACACTGCTGTAAATCCCTGGTCCCCACACACTGCTGTAAATCCCTGATCCACACACACTGCTGTAAATCCCTGATCCATACACACTGCTGTAAATCCCTGATCCACACACACTGCTGTAAATCCCTGATACACACACACTGCTGTAAATCCCTGATCCCCACACACTGCTGTAAATCCCTGATCCACACACACTGCTGTAAATCCCTGATCCATACACACTGCTGTAAATCCCTGATCCACACACACTGCTGTAAATCCCTGATACACACACACTGCTGTAAATCCCTGATCCACAGACACTGCTGTAAATCCCTGATCCCCACACACTGCTGTAAATCCCTGATCCACACACACTGCTGTAAATCCCTGATCCACACACACTGCTGTAAATCCCTGATCCACACACACTGCTGTAAATCCCTGATCCCCACACACTGCTGTAAATCCCTGATCCACACACACTGCTGTAAATCCCTGATCCACACACACTGCTGTAAATCCCTGATCCATACACACTGCTGTAAATCCCTGATCCACACACACTGCTGTAAATCCCTGATCCACACACACTGCTGTAAATCCCTGATCCACACACACTGCTGTAAATCCCTGATCCCCACACACTGCTGTAAATCCCTGATCCCCACACTGCTGTAAATCCCTGATCCACACACACTGCTGTAAATCCCTGATCCACACACACTGCTGTAAATCCCTGATCCACACACACTGCTGTAAATCCCTGATCCATACACACTGCTGTAAATCCCTGATCCACACACACTGCTGTAAATCCCTGATCCACACACACTGCTGTAAATCCCTGATCCACACACACTGCTGTAAATCCCTGATCCCCACACACTGCTGTAAATCCCTGATCCCCACACACTGCTGTAAATCCCTGATCCACACACACTGCTGTAAATCCCTGATCCACACACACTGCTGTAAATCCCTGATCCCCACACACTGCTGTAAATCCCTGATCCACACACACTGCTGTAAATCCCTGATCCCCACACACTGCTGTAAATCCCTGATCCCCACACTGTTGTAAATCCCTGATCCACACACACTGCTGTAAATCCCTGATCCACACACACTGCTGTAAATCCCTGATCCCCACACACTGCTGTAAATCCCTGATCCCCACAAACTGCTGTAAATCCCTGATCCACACACACTGCTGTAAATCCCTGATCCACACACACTGCTGTAAATCCCTGATCCCCACACACTGCTGTAAATCCCTGATCCACACACACTGCTGTAAATCCCCGATCCACACACACTGCTGTAAATCCCTGATCCCCACACACTGCTGTAAATCCCTGATCCACACACACTGCTGTAAATCCCCGATCCACACACACTGCTGTAAATCCCTGATCCACACACACGGCTGTAAATCCCTGATCCACACACACTGCTGTAAATCCCTGATCCACACACACTGCTGTAAATCCCTGATCCCCACACACTGCTGTAAATCCCTGATCCACACACACTGCTGTGAATCCCTGATCCCCACACACTGCTGTAAATCCCTGATCCCCACACACTGCTGTAAATCCCTGATCCGCACACACTGCTGTAAATCCCTGATCCACACACACTGCTGTGAATCCCTGATCCACACACACTGCTGTAAATCCCTGATCCCCACACACTGCTGTAAATCCCTGATCCCCACACACTGCTGTAAATCCCTGATCCACACACACTGCTGTAAATCCCTGATCCACACACACTGCTGTGAATCCCTGATCCACACACGCTGCTGTAAATCCCTGATCCACACACACTGCTGTAAATCCCTGATCCACACACACTGCTGTAAATCCCTGATCCACACACACTGCTGTAAATCCCTGATCCACACACACTGCTGTAAATCCCTGATCAACACACACTGCTGTAAATCCCTGATCCACACACACTGCTGTAAATCCCTGATCCACACACTGCTGTAAATCCCTGATCCACACACACTGCTGTAAATCCCTGATCCACACACACTGCTGTAAATCCCTGATCCACACACACTGCTGTAAATCCCTGATCCACACACTGCTGTAAATCCCTGATCCACACACACGGCTGTAAATCCCTGATCCCCACACACTGCTGTAAATCCACAATCCACCCACACTGCTGTAAATCCCTGATCCACACACACTGCTGTAAATCCCTGATCCACACACTGCTGTAAATCCCTGATCCACACACACTGCTGTAAATCCCTGATCCACACACACTGCTGTAAATCCCTGATCCACACACACTGCTGTAAATCCGGGATCCACACAAACTGCTGTAAATCCCTGATCCCCACACACTGCTGTAAATCCCTGATCCACACACACTGCTGTAAATCCCTGATCCACACACACTGCTGTAAATCCCCGATCCACACACACTGCTGTAAATCCCGGATCCACACACACTGCTGTAAATCCCTGATCCCCACACTGCTGTAAATCCCTGATCCACACACACTGCTGTAAATCCCTGATCTCCACACACTCCCTGATCCCAACACACTGCTGTAAATCCCTGATCCACACACACTGCTGTAAATCCCCGATCCACACATACTGCTGTAAATCCCTGATCCACACACTGCTGTAAATCCCTGATCCACACACTGCTGTAAATCCCTGATCCACACACTGCTGTAAATCCCTGATCCACACACTGCTGTAAATCCCTGATCCACACACACTGCTGTAAATCCCTGATCCACACACACTGCTGTAAATCCCTGATCCACACACTGCTGTAAATCCCTGATCCACACACACTGCTGTAAATCCCTGATCCCCACACACTGCTCTAAATCCCTGATCCACACACACTGCTGTAAATCCCTGATCCACACACACTGCTGTGAATCCCTGATCCACACACACTGCTGTAAATCCCTGATCCACACACACTGCTGTAAATCCCTGATCCACACACACTGCTGTGAATCCCTGATCCACACACACTGCTGTAAATCCCTGATCCCCACACACTGCTGTAAATCCCTGATCCCCACACACTGCTGTAAATCCCTGATCCACACACACTGCTGTAAATCCCTGATCCACACACACTGCTGTGAATCCCTGATCCACACACACTGCTGTAAATCCCTGATCCACACACACTGCTGTAAATCCCTGATCCACACACACTGCTGTAAATCCCTGATCCACACACACTGCTGTAAATCCCTGATCCACACACACTGCTGTAAATCCCTGATCAACACACACTGCTGTAAATCCCTGATCCACACACACTGCTGTAAATCCCTGATCCACACACTGCTGTAAATCCCTGATCCACACACACTGCTGTAAATCCCTGATCCACACACACTGCTGTAAATCCCTGATCCACACACACTGCTGTAAATCCCTGATCCACACACTGCTGTAAATCCCTGATCCACACACACGGCTGTAAATCCCTGATCCCCACACACTGCTGTAAATCCACAATCCACCCACACTGCTGTAAATCCCTGATCCACACACACTGCTGTAAATCCCTGATCCACACACTGCTGTAAATCCCTGATCCACACACACTGCTGTAAATCCCTGATCCACACACACTGCTGTAAATCCCTGATCCACACACACTGCTGTAAATCCGGGATCCACACAAACTGCTGTAAATCCCTGATCCCCACACACTGCTGTAAATCCCTGATCCACACACACTGCTGTAAATCCCTGATCCACACACACTGCTGTAAATCCCCGATCCACACACACTGCTGTAAATCCCGGATCCACACACACTGCTGTAAATCCCTGATCCCCACACTGCTGTAAATCCCTGATCCACACACACTGCTGTAAATCCCTGATCTCCACACACTCCCTGATCCCAACACACTGCTGTAAATCCCTGATCCACACACACTGCTGTAAATCCCCGATCCACACATACTGCTGTAAATCCCTGATCCACACACTGCTGTAAATCCCTGATCCACACACTGCTGTAAATCCCTGATCCACACACTGCTGTAAATCCCTGATCCACACACTGCTGTAAATCCCTGATCCACACACACTGCTGTAAATCCCTGATCCACACACACTGCTGTAAATCCCTGATCCACACACTGCTGTAAATCCCTGATCCACACACACTGCTGTAAATCCCTGATCCCCACACACTGCTCTAAATCCCTGATCCACACACACTGCTGTAAATCCCTGATCCACACACACTGCTGTGAATCCCTGATCCACACACACTGCTGTAAATCCCTGATCCACACACACTGCTGTAAATCCCTGATCCACACACACTGCTGTAAATCCCTGATCCACACACACTGCTGTAAATCCCTGATCCACACACACTGCTGTAAATCCCTGATCCACACACACTGCTGTAAATCCCTGATCCACACACACTGCTGTAAATCCCTGATCCACACACACTGCTGTAAATCCCTTATCCACACACACTGCTGTAAATCCCTGATCCCCACACACTGCTGTAAATCCCTGATCCACACACACTGCTGTAAATCCCTGATCCACACACACTGCTGTAAATCCCTGATCCACACACACTGCTGTAAATCCCTGATCCCAACACACACCGCTGTAATTCCCTGATCCACACACACTGCTGTAAATCCCTGATCCACACACACTGCTGTAAATCCCTGATCCACACACACTGCTGTAAATCCCTGATCCACACACACTGCTGTAAATCCCTGATCCCAACACACACCGCTGTAAATCCCTGATCCACACACACTGCTGTAAATCCCTGATCCACACACACTGCTGTAAATCCCTGATCCACACACACTGCTGTAAATCCCTGATCCCCACACACTGCTGTAAATCCCTGATCCCCACACACTGCTGTAAATCCCCGATCCACACACACTGCTGTAAATCCCTGATCCCCACACACTGCTGTAAATCCCTGATCCACACACACTGCTGTAAATCCCTGGTCCACACACACTGCTGTAAATCCCTGATCCCCACACACTGCTGTAAATCCCTGATCCACACACACTGCTGTAAATCCCTGATCCACACACACTGCTGTAAATCCCTGATCCACACACACTGCTGTAAATCCCAGATCCCCACACACTGCTGTTAATCCCTGATCCACACACACTGCTGTAAATCCCTGATCCACACACACTGCTGTAAATCCCTGATCCACACACACTGCTGTAAATCCCTGATCCACACAAACTGCTGTAAATCCCTGATCCCCACACACTGCTGTAAATCCCTGATCCACACACACTGCTGTAAATCCCTGATCCCCACACACTGCTGTAAATCCCTGATCCCCACACACTGCTGTAAATCCCTGATCCCCACACTGCTGTAAATCCCTGATCCACACACACTGCTGTAAATCCCTGATCCACACACACTGCTGTAAATCCCTGATCCACACACACTGCTGTAAATCCCTGATCCCCACACACTGCTGTAAATCCCTGATCCCCACACACTGCTGTAAATCCCTGATCCACACACACTGCTGTAAATCCCTGATCCACACACACTGCTGTAAATCCCTGATCCACACACACTGCTGTGAATCCCTGATCCACACACACTGCTGTAAATCCCTGATCCACACACACTGCTGTAAATCCCTGATCCACACACACTGCTGTAAATCCCTGATCCACACACTGCTGTAAATCCCTGATCCACACACACGGGTGTAAATCCCTGATCCCCACACACTGCTGTAAATCCAAAATCCACCCACACTGCTGTAAATCCCTGATCCACACACACTGCTGTAAATCCCTGATCCCCACACACTGCTGTAAATCCCTGATCCACACACACTGCTGTAAATCCCTGATCCACACACACTGCTGTAAATCCCTGATCCCAACACACACCGCTGTAATTCCCTGATCCACACACACTGCTGTAAATCCCTGATCCACACACACTGCTGTAAATCCCTGATCCACACACACTGCTGTAAATCCCTGATCCCAACACACACCGCTGTAAATCCCTGATCCACACACACTGCTGTAAATCCCTGATCCACACACACTGCTGTAAATCCCTGATCCACACACACTGCTGTAAATCCCTGATCCCCACACACTGCTGTAAATCCCTGATCACCACACACTGCTGTAAATCCCCGATCCACACACACTGCTGTAAATCCCTGATCCCCACACACTGCTGTAAATCCCTGATCCACACACACTGCTGTAAATCCCTGATCCACACACACTGCTGTAAATCCCTGATCCCCACACACTGCTGTAAATCCCTGATCCACACACACTGCTGTAAATCCCTGATCCACACACACTGCTGTAAATCCCTGATCCACACACACTGCTGTAAATCCCTGATCCACACACACTGCTGTAAATCCCTGATCCACACACACTGCTGTAAATCCCTGATCCACACACACTGCTGTAAATCCCTGATCCACACACACTGCTGTAAATCCCTGATCCCCACACACTGCTGTAAATCCCTGATCCACACACACTGCTGTAAATCCCTGATCCACACACACTGCTGTAAATCCCTGATCCACACACACTGCTGTAAATCCCTGATCCACACACACTGCTGTAAATCCCTGATCCACACACACTGCTGTAAATCCCTGATCCACACACACTGCTGTAAATCCCTGATCCACACACACTGCTGTAAATCCCTGATCCCAACACACACCGCTGTAAATCCCTGATCCACACACACTGCTGTAAATCCCTGATCCACACACACTGCTGTAAATCCCTGATCCACACACACTGCTGTAAATCCCTGATCCCCACACACTGCTGTAAATCCCCGATCCACACACACTGCTGTAAATCCCTGATCCCCACATACTGCTGTAAATCCCTGATCCACACACACTGCTGTAAATCCCTGATCCACACACACTGCTGTAAATCCCTGATCCCCACACACTGCTGTAAATCCCTGATCCACACACACTGCTGTAAATCCCTGATCCACACACACTGCTGTAAATCCCTGATCCACACACACTGCTGTAAATCCCTGATCCACACACACTGCTGTAAATCCCTGATCCACACACACTGCTGTAAATCCCTGATCCCCACACACTGCTGTAAATCCCAGATCCCCACACACTGCTGTTAATCCCTGATCCACACACACTGCTGTAAATCCCTGATCCACACACACTGCTGTAAATCCCTGATCCACACACACTGCTGTAAATCCCTGATCCACACAAACTGCTGTAAATCCCTGATCCCCACACACTGCTGTAAATCCCTGATCCACACACACTGCTGTAAATCCCTGATCCACACACACTGCTGTAAATCCCTGATCCACACACACTGCTGTAAATCCCCGATCCACACACACTGCTGTAAATTCCTGATCCACACACACTGCTGTAAATCCCTGATCCACACACACTGCTGTAAATTCCTGATCCCCACACACTGCTGTAAATCCCTGATCCCCACACACTGCTGTAAATCCCTGATCCACACACACTGCTGTAAATCCCTGATCCACACACACTGCTGTAAATCCCTGATCCACACACACTGCTGTAAATCCCTGATCCACACACTGCTGTAAATCCCTGATCCACACACACTGCTGTAAATCCCTGATCCACACACACTGCTGTAAATCCCTGATCCACACACACTACTGTAAATCCCTGATCCACACACACTGCTGTAAATCCCTGATCCACACACACTGCTGTAAATCCCTGATCCACACACTGCTGTAAATCCCTGATCCACACACACGGCTGTAAATCCCTGATCCCCACACACTGCTGTAAATCCACGATCCACCCACACTGCTGTAAATCCCTGATCCACACACACTGCTGTAAATCCCTGATCCACACACTGCTGTAAATCCCTGATCCACACACACTGCTGTAAATCCCTGATCCACACACACTGCTGTAAATCCCTGATCCACACACACTGCTGTAAATCCCTGATCCACACAAACTGCTGTAAATCCCTGATCCCCACACACTGCTGTAAATCCCTGATCCACACACACTGCTGTAAATCCCTGATCCACACACACTGCTGTAAATCCCCGATCCACACACACTGCTGTATATCCCGGATCCACACACACTGCTGTAAATCCCTGATCCCCACACTGCTGTAAATCCCTGATCCACACACACTGCTGTAAATCCCTGATCTCCACACACTCCCTGATCCCCACACACTGCTGTAAATCCCTGATCCCCACACACTGCTGTAAATCCCTGATCCCCACACACTGCTGTAAATCCCTGATCCACACACACTGCTGTAAATCCCTGATCCACACACTGCTGTAAATCCCTGATCCACACACACTGCTGTAAATCCCTGATCCACACACACTGCTGTAAATCCCTGATCCACACACACTGCTGTAAATCCCTGATCCACACACACTGCTGTAAATCCCTGATCCACACACACTGCTGTAAATCCCTGATCCACACACTGCTGTAAATCCCTGATCCACACACACTGCTGTAAATCCCTGATCCACACACACTGCTGTAAATCCCTGATCCACACACACTGCTGTAAATCCCTGATCCACACACACTGCTGTAAATCCCTGATCCACACACACTGCTGTAAATCCCTGATCCACACACTGCTGTAAATCCCTGATCCACACACACTGCTGTAAATCCCTGATCCCCACACTCTGCTGTAAATCCCTGATCCACACACTGCTGTAAATCCCTGATCCACACACACGGCTGTAAATCCCTGATCCCCACACACTGCTGTAAATCCACGATCCACCCACACTGCTGTAAATCCCTGATCCACACACACTGCTGTAAATCCCTGATCCCCACACTGCTGTAAATCCCTGATCCACACACACTGCTGTAAATCCCTGATCTCCACACACTCCCTGATCCACACACACTGCTGTAAATCCCTGATCCCCACACACTGCTGTAAATCCCTGATCCACACACACTGCTCTAAATCCCTGATCCACACACACTGCTGTAAATCCCTGATCCACACACACTGCTGTAAATCCCTGATCCACACACACTGCTGTAAATCCCTGATCCACACATACTGCTGTAAATTCTTGATCCCCACACACTGCTGTAAATCCCTGATCCCCACACACTGCTGTAAATCCCTGATCCACACACACTGCTGTAAATCCCTGATCCACACACACTGCTGTAAATCCCTGATCCACACACACTGCTGTAAATCCCTGATCCACACACACTGCTGTAAATCCCTGATCCACACACACTGCTGTAAATCCCTGATCCACACACACTGCTGTAAATCCCTGATCCACACACTGCTGTAAATCCCTGATCCACACACACTGCTGTAAATCCCTGATCCACACACACTGCTGTAAATCCCTGATCCACACACACTGCTGTAAATCCCTGATCCACACACACTGCTGTAAATCCCTGATCCACACACACTGCTGTAAATCCCTGATCCACACACTGCTGTAAATCCCTGATCCACACACACTGCTGTAAATCCCTGATCCCCACACTCTGCTGTAAATCCCTGATCCACACACTGCTGTAAATCCCTGATCCACACACACTGCTGTAAATCCCTGATCCCCACACACTGCTGTAAATCCACGATCCACCCACACTGCTGTAAATCCCTGATCCACACACACTGCTGTAAATCCCTGATCCACACACTGCTGTAAATCCCTGATCCACACACACTGCTGTAAATCCCTGATCCACACACACTGCTGTAAATCCCTGATCCACACAAACTGCTGTAAATCCCTGATCCACACACACTGCTGTAAATCCCTGATCCACACACACTGCTGTAAATCCCCGATCCACACACACTGCTGTAAATCCCTGATCCACACACACTGCTGTAAATCCCTGATCCACACACACTGCTGTAAATCCCTGATCCACACACACTGCTGTAAATCCCTGATCCCCACACTGCTGTAAATCCCTGATCCACACACACTGCTGTAAATCCCTGATCCACACACACTGCTGTAAATCCCTGATCCCCACACTGCTGTAAATCCCTGATCCACACACACTGCTGTAAATCCCTGATCTCCACACACTCCCTGATCCACACACACTGCTGTAAATCCCTGATCCCCACACACTGCTGTAAATCCCTGATCCACACACACTGCTGTAAATCCCTGATCCACACACACTGCTGTAAATCCCTGATCCACACACACTGCTGTAAATCCCTGATCCCCACACACTGCTGTAAATTCCTGATTCCCACACACTGCTGTAAATCCCTGATCCCCACACACTGCTGTAAATCCCTGATCCACACACACTGCTGTAAATCCCTGATCCACACACACTGCTGTAAATCCCTGATCCACACACTGCTGTAAATCCCTGATCCACACACACTGCTGTAAATCCCTGATCCACACACTGCTGTAAATCCCTGATCCCCACACACTGCTGTAAATCCCTGATCCACACACACTGCTGTAAATCCCTGATCCACACACACTGCTGTAAATCCCTGATCCACACACACTGCTGTAAATCCCTGATCCACACACACTGCTGTAAATCCCTGATCCCCACACACTGCTGTAAATCCCTGATCCACACACACTGCTGTAAATCCCTGATCCACACACACTGCTGTAAATCCCTGATCCATACACACTGCTGTAAATCCCTGATCCACACACACTGCTGTAAATCCCTGATACACACACACTGCTGTAAATCCCTGATCCCCACACACTGCTGTAAATCCCTGATCCACACACACTGCTGTAAATCCCTGATCCATACACACTGCTGTAAATCCTGATCCCCACACACTGCTGTAAATCCCTGATCCACACACACTGCTGTAAATCCCTGATCCACACACACTGCTGTAAATCCCTGATCCCCACACACTGCTGTAAATTCCTGATCCCCACACACTGCTGTAAATCCCTGATCCCCACACACTGCTGTAAATCCCTGATCCACACACACTGCTGTAAATCCCTGATCCACACACACTGCTGTAAATCCCTGATCCACACACTGCTGTAAATCCCTGATCCACACACACTGCTGTAAATCCCTGATCCACACACTGCTGTAAATCCCTGATCCCCACACACTGCTGTAAATCCCTGATCCACACACACTGCTGTAAATCCCTGATCCACACACACTGCTGTAAATTCCTGATCCACACACACTGCTGTAAATCCCTGATCCACACACACTGCTGTAAATCCCTGATCCCAACACACACCGCTGTAAATCCCTGATCCACACACACTGCTGTAAATCCCTGATCCACACACACTGCTGTAAATCCCTGATCCACACACACTGCTGTAAATCCCTGATCCCAACACACACCGCTGTAAATCCCTGATCCACACACACTGCTGTAAATCCCTGATCCACACACACTGCTGTAAATCCCTGATCCACACACACTGCTGTAAATCCCTGATCCCCACACACTGCTGTAAATCCCCGATCCACACACACTGCTGTAAATCCCTGATCCACACACACTGCTGTAAATCCCTGATCCACACACACTGCTGTAAATCCCTGATCCCCACACACTGCTGTAAATCCCTGATCCCCACACACTGCTGTAAATCCCTGATCCACACAAACTGCTGTAACTCCCTGATCCACACACACTGCTGTAAATCCCTGATCCCCACACACTGCTGTAAATCCCTGATCCACACACACTGCTGTAAATCCCTGATCCCCACACACTGCTGTAAATCCCTGATCCACACAAACTGCTGTAAATCCCTGATCCACACACACTGCTGTAAATTCCTGATCCACACACACTGCTGTAAATCCCTGATCCCCACACACTACTGTAAATCCCTGATCCACACAAACTGCTGTAAATCCCTGATCCACACACACTGCTGTAAATCCCTGATCCACACACACTACTGTAAATACCCGATCCACACAAACTGTTGTAAATCCCTGATCCCCACACACTGCTGTAAATCCCTGATCCACACAAACTGCTGTAAATCCCTGATCCACACACACTACTGTAAATCCCTGATCCACACACACTGCTGTAAATCCCTGATCCACACACACTACTGTAAATCCCTGATCCACACACACTGCTGTAAATCCCTGATCCACACACACTGCTGTAAATCCCTGATCCTCACACACTGCTGTAAATCCCTGATCCACACACACTGCTGTAAATCCCTGATCCACACACACTGCTGTAAATCCCTGATCCACACACACTGCTGTAAATCCCTGATCCACACACACTGCTGTAAATCCCTGATCCACACACACTGCTGTAAATCCCTGATCCACACACACTGCTGTAAATCCCTGATCCACACACACAGCTGTAAATCCCCGATCCCCACACACTGCTGTAAATCCCTGATCCCCACACACTGCTGTAAATCCCTGATCCCCACACACTGCTGTAAATCCCTGATCCACACACACTGCTGTAAATCCCTGATCCCCACACACTGCTGTAAATCCCTGATCCACACACACTGCTGTAAATCCCTGATCCGCACACACTGCTGTAAATCCCTGATCCACACACACTGCTGTAAATCCCTGATCCACACACTGCTGTAAATCCCTGATCCCCACACACTGCTGTAAATCCCTGATCCACACACACTGCTGTAAATCCCTGATCCACACACACTGCTGTAATTCCCTGATCCACACACACTGCAGTAAATCCCTGATCCACACACACTGCTGTTAATCCCTGATCCACACACACTGCTGTAAATCCCTGATCCACACACACTGCTGTAAATCCCTGATCCACACACACTGCTGTAATTCCCTGATCCACACACACTGCAGTAAATCCCTGATCCACACACACTGCTGTAAATCCCTGATCCACACACACTGCTGTAAATCCCTGATCCACACACACTGCTGTAAATCCGTGATCCCCACACACTGCTGTAAATCCCTGATCCCCACACACTGCTGTAAATCCCTGATCCCCACACACTGCTGTAAATCCCTGATCCACACACACTGCTGTAAATCCCTGATCCGCACACACTGCTGTAAATCCCTGATCCGCACACACTGCTGTAAATCCCCGATCCACACACACTGCTGTAAATCCCTGATCCACACACACTGCTGTAAATCCCTGATCCACACACACTGCTGTAAATCCCTGATCCACACACACTGCTGTAAATCCCTGATCCCCACACACTGCTGTAAATCCCTGATCCACACACACTGCTGTAAATCCCTGATCCACACACACTGCTGTAAATCCCAGATCCCCACACACTGCTGTTAATCCCTGATCCACACACACTGCTGTAAATCCCTGATCCACACACACTGCTGTAAATCCCTGATCCACACACACTGCTGTAAATCCCTGATCCACACAAACTGCTGTAAATCCCTGATCCCCACACACTGCTGTAAATCCCTGATCCACACACACTGCTGTAAATCCCTGATCCACACACACTGCTGTAAATCCCTGATCCACACACACTGCTGTAAATCCCCGATCCACACACACTGCTGTAAATTCCTGATCCACACACACTGCTGTAAATCCCTGATCCACACACACTGCTGTGAATTCCTGATCCCCACACACTGCTGTAAATCCCTGATCCCCACACACTGCTGTAAATCCCTGATCCACACACACTGCTGTAAATCCCTGATCCACACACACTGCTGTAAATCCCTGATCCACACACACTGCTGTAAATCCCTGATCCACACACTGCTGTAAATCCCTGATCCACACACACTGCTGTAAATCCCTGATCCACACACACTGCTGTAAATCCCTGATCCACACACACTACTGTAAATCCCTGATCCACACACACTGCTGTAAATCCCTGATCCACACACACTGCTGTAAATCCCTGATCCACACACTGCTGTAAATCCCTGATCCACACACACGGCTGTAAATCCCTGATCCCCACACACTGCTGTAAATCCACGATCCACCCACACTGCTGTAAATCCCTGATCCACACACACTGCTGTAAATCCCTGATCCACACACTGCTGTAAATCCCTGATCCACACACACTGCTGTAAATCCCTGATCCACACACACTGCTGTAAATCCCTGATCCACACACACTGCTGTAAATCCCTGATCCACACAAACTGCTGTAAATCCCTGATCCCCACACACTGCTGTAAATCCCTGATCCACACACACTGCTGTAAATCCCTGATCCACACACACTGCTGTAAATCCCCGATCCACACACACTGCTGTATATCCCGGATCCACACACACTGCTGTAAATCCCTGATCCCCACACTGCTGTAAAACCCTGATCCACACACACTGCTGTAAATCCCTGATCTCCACACACTCCCTGATCCCCACACACTGCTGTAAATCCCTGATCCCCACACACTGCTGTAAATCCCTGATCCCCACACACTGCTGTAAATCCCTGATCCACACACACTGCTGTAAATCCCTGATCCACACACTGCTGTAAATCCCTGATCCACACACACTGCTGTAAATCCCTGATCCACACACACTGCTGTAAATCCCTGATCCACACACACTGCTGTAAATCCCTGATCCACACACACTGCTGTAAATCCCTGATCCACACACACTGCTGTAAATCCCTGATCCACACACTGCTGTAAATCCCTGATCCACACACACTGCTGTAAATCCCTGATCCACACACACTGCTGTAAATCCCTGATCCACACACACTGCTGTAAATCCCTGATCCACACACACTGCTGTAAATCCCTGATCCACACACACTGCTGTAAATCCCTGATCCACACACTGCTGTAAATCCCTGATCCACACACACTGCTGTAAATCCCTGATCCCCACACTCTGCTGTAAATCCCTGATCCACACACTGCTGTAAATCCCTGATCCACACACACGGCTGTAAATCCCTGATCCCCACACACTGCTGTAAATCCACGATCCACCCACACTGCTGTAAATCCCTGATCCACACACACTGCTGTAAATCCCTGATCCCCACACTGCTGTAAATCCCTGATCCACACACACTGCTGTAAATCCCTGATCTCCACACACTCCCTGATCCACACACACTGCTGTAAATCCCTGATCCCCACACACTGCTGTAAATCCCTGATCCACACACACTGCTGTAAATCCCTGATCCACACACACTGCTGTAAATCCCTGATCCACACACACTGCTGTAAATCCCTGATCCACACACACTGCTGTAAATCCCTGATCCACACATACTGCTGTAAATTCTTGATCCCCACACACTGCTGTAAATCCCTGATCCCCACACACTGCTGTAAATCCCTGATCCACACACACTGCTGTAAATCCCTGATCCACACACACTGCTGTAAATCCCTGATCCACACACACTGCTGTAAATCCCTGATCCACACACACTGCTGTAAATCCCTGATCCACACACACTGCTGTAAATCCCTGATCCACACACACTGCTGTAAATCCCTGATCCACACACTGCTGTAAAACCCTGATCCACACACACTGCTGTAAATCCCTGATCCACACACACTGCTGTAAATCCCTGATCCACACACACTGCTGTAAATCCCTGATCCACACACACTGCTGTAAATCCCTGATCCACACACACTGCTGTAAATCCCTGATCCACACACTGCTGTAAATCCCTGATCCACACACACTGCTGTAAATCCCTGATCCCCACACTCTGCTGTAAATCCCTGATCCACACACTGCTGTAAATCCCTGATCCACACACACGGCTGTAAATCCCTGATCCCCACACACTGCTGTAAATCCACGATCCACCCACACTGCTGTAAATCCCTGATCCACACACACTGCTGTAAATCCCTGATCCACACACTGCTGTAAATCCCTGATCCACACACACTGCTGTAAATCCCTGATCCACACACACTGCTGTAAATCCCTGATCCACACAAACTGCTGTAAATCCCTGATCCACACACACTGCTGTAAATCCCTGATCCACACACACTGCTGTAAATCCCCGATCCACACACACTGCTGTAAATCCCTGATCCACACACACTGCTGTAAATCCCTGATCCACACACACTGCTGTAAATCCCTGATCCACACACACTGCTGTAAATCCCTGATCCCCACACTGCTGTAAATCCCTGATCCACACACACTGCTGTAAATCCCTGATCCACACACACTGCTGTAAATCCCTGATCCCCACACTGCTGTAAATCCCTGATCCACACACACTGCTGTAAATCCCTGATCTCCACACACTCCCTGATCCACACACACTGCTGTAAATCCCTGATCCCCACACACTGCTGTAAATCCCTGATCCACACACACTGCTGTAAATCCCTGATCCACACACACTGCTGTAAATCCCTGATCCACACACACTGCTGTAAATCCCTGATCCCCACACACTGCTGTAAATTCCTGATTCCCACACACTGCTGTAAATCCCTGATCCCCACACACTGCTGTAAATCCCTGATCCACACACACTGCTGTAAATCCCTGATCCACACACACTGCTGTAAATCCCTGATCCACACACTGCTGTAAATCCCTGATCCACACACACTGCTGTAAATCCCTGATCCACACACTGCTGTAAATCCCTGATCCCCACACACTGCTGTAAATCCCTGATCCACACACACTGCTGTAAATCCCTGATCCACACACACTGCTGTAAATCCCTGATCCACACACACTGCTGTAAATCCCTGATCCCCACACACTGCTGTAAATCCCTGATCCACACACACTGCTGTAAATCCCTGATCCACACACACTGCTGTAAATCCCTGATCCATACACACTGCTGTAAATCCCTGATCCACACACACTGCTGTAAATCCCTGATACACACACACTGCTGTAAATCCCTGATCCCCACACACTGCTGTAAATCCCTGATCCACACACACTGCTGTAAATCCCTGATCCATACACACTGCTGTAAATCCCTGATCCCCACACACTGCTGTAAATCCCTGATCCACACACACTGCTGTAAATCCCTGATCCACACACACTGCTGTAAATCCCTGATCCCCACACACTGCTGTAAATTCCTGATCCCCACACACTGCTGTAAATCCCTGATCCCCACACACTGCTGTAAATCCCTGATCCACACACACTGCTGTAAATCCCTGATCCACACACACTGCTGTAAATCCCTGATCCACACACTGCTGTAAATCCCTGATCCACACACACTGCTGTAAATCCCTGATCCACACACTGCTGTAAATCCCTGATCCCCACACACTGCTGTAAATCCCTGATCCACACACACTGCTGTAAATCCCTGATCCACACACACTGCTGTAAATTCCTGATCCACACACACTGCTGTAAATCCCTGATCCACACACACTGCTGTAAATCCCTGATCCCAACACACACCGCTGTAAATCCCTGATCCACACACACTGCTGTAAATCCCTGATCCACACACACTGCTGTAAATCCCTGATCCACACACACTGCTGTAAATCCCTGATCCCAACACACACCGCTGTAAATCCCTGATCCACACACACTGCTGTAAATCCCTGATCCACACACACTGCTGTAAATCCCTGATCCACACACACTGCTGTAAATCCCTGATCCCCACACACTGCTGTAAATCCCTGATCCCCACACACTGCTGTAAATCCCCGATCCACACACACTGCTGTAAATCCCTGATCCACACACACTGCTGTAAATCCCTGATCCACACACACTGCTGTAAATCCCTGATCCCCACACACTGCTGTAAATCCCTGATCCCCACACACTGCTGTAAATCCCTGATCCACACAAACTGCTGTAACTCCCTGATCCACACACACTGCTGTAAATCCCTGATCCCCACACACTGCTGTAAATCCCTGATCCACACACACTGCTGTAAATCCCTGATCCCCACACACTGCTGTAAATCCCTGATCCACACAAACTGCTGTAAATCCCTGATCCACACACACTGCTGTAAATTCCTGATCCACACACACTGCTGTAAATCCCTGATCCCCACACACTACTGTAAATCCCTGATCCACACAAACTGCTGTAAATCCCTGATCCACACACACTGCTGTAAATCCCTGATCCACACACACTACTGTAAATACCCGATCCACACAAACTGTTGTAAATCCCTGATCCCCACACACTGCTGTAAATCCCTGATCCACACAAACTGCTGTAAATCCCTGATCCACACACACTACTGTAAATCCCTGATCCACACACACTGCTGTAAATCCCTGATCCACACACACTACTGTAAATCCCTGATCCACACACACTGCTGTAAATCCCTGATCCACACACACTGCTGTAAATCCCTGATCCACACACACTGCTGTAAATCCCTGATCCACACACACTGCTGTAAATCCCTGATCCCCACACACTGCTGTAAATCCCCGATCCACACACACTGCTGTAAATCCCTGATCCACACACACTGCTGTAAATCTCTGATCCCCACACACTGCTGTAAATCCCTGATCCTCACACACTGCTGTAAATCCCTGATCCACACACACTGCTGTAAATCCCTGATCCACACACACTGCTGTAAATCCCTGATCCACACACACTGCTGTAAATCCCTGATCCACACACACTGCTGTAAATCCCTGATCCACACACACTGCTGTAAATCCCTGATCCACACACACTGCTGTAAATCCCTGATCCACACACACAGCTGTAAATCCCCGATCCCCACACACTGCTGTAAATCCCTGATCCCCACACACTGCTGTAAATCCCTGATCCCCACACACTGCTGTAAATCCCTGATCCACACACACTGCTGTAAATCCCTGATCCCCACACACTGCTGTAAATCCCTGATCCCCACACACTGCTGTAAATCCCTGATCCACACACACTGCTGTAATTCCCTGATCCACACACACTGCTGTAAATCCCTGATCCACACACTGCTGTAAATCCCTGATCCACACACACTGCTGTAAATCCCTGATCCACACACTGCTGTAAATCCCTGATCCCCACACACTGCTGTAAATCCCTGATCCACACACACTGCTGTAAATCCCTGATCCACACACACTGCTGTAAATCCCTGATCCACACACACTGCTGTAAATCCCTGATCCACACACACTGCTGTAAATCCCTGATCCCCACACACTGCTGTAAATCCCTGATCCACACACACTGCTGTAAATCCCTGATCCACACACACTGCTGTAAATCCCTGATCCATACACACTGCTGTAAATCCCTGATCCACACACACTGCTGTAAATCCCTGATACACACACACTGCTGTAAATCCCTGATCCCCACACACTGCTGTAAATCCCTGATCCACACACACTGCTGTAAATCCCTGATCCATACACACTGCTGTAAATCCCTGATCCCCACACACTGCTGTAAATCCCTGATCCACACACACTGCTGTAAATCCCTGATCCACACACACTGCTGTAAATCCCTGATCCCCACACACTGCTGTAAATTCCTGATCCCCACACACTGCTGTAAATCCCTGATCCCCACACACTGCTGTAAATCCCTGATCCACACACACTGCTGTAAATCCCTGATCCACACACACTGCTGTAAATCCCTGATCCACACACTGCTGTAAATCCCTGATCCACACACACTGCTGTAAATCCCTGATCCACACACTGCTGTAAATCCCTGATCCCCACACACTGCTGTAAATCCCTGATCCACACACACTGCTGTAAATCCCTGATCCACACACACTGCTGTAAATTCCTGATCCACACACACTGCTGTAAATCCCTGATCCACACACACTGCTGTAAATCCCTGATCCCAACACACACCGCTGTAAATCCCTGATCCACACACACTGCTGTAAATCCCTGATTCACACACACTGCTGTAAATCCCTGATCCACACACACTGCTGTAAATCCCTGATCCCAACACACACCGCTGTAAATCCCTGATCCACACACACTGCTGTAAATCCCTGATCCACACACACTGCTGTAAATCCCTGATCCACACACACTGCTGTAAATCCCTGATCCCCACACACTGCTGTAAATCCCTGATCCCCACACACTGCTGTAAATCCCCGATCCACACACACTGCTGTAAATCCCTGATCCACACACACTGCTGTAAATCCCTGATCCACACACACTGCTGTAAATCCCTGATCCCCACACACTGCTGTAAATCCCTGATCCCCACACACTGCTGTAAATCCCTGATCCACACAAACTGCTGTAACTCCCTGATCCACACACACTGCTGTAAATCCCTGATCCCCACACACTGCTGTAAATCCCTGATCCACACACACTGCTGTAAATCCCTGATCCCCACACACTGCTGTAAATCCCTGATCCACACAAACTGCTGTAAATCCCTGATCCACACACACTGCTGTAAATTCCTGATCCACACACACTGCTGTAAATCCCTGATCCCCACACACTACTGTAAATCCCTGATCCACACAAACTGCTGTAAATCCCTGATCCACACACACTGCTGTAAATCCCTGATCCACACACACTACTGTAAATACCCGATCCACACAAACTGTTGTAAATCCCTGATCCCCACACACTGCTGTAAATCCCTGATCCACACAAACTGCTGTAAATCCCTGATCCACACACACTACTGTAAATCCCTGATCCACACACACTGCTGTAAATCCCTGATCCACACACACTACTGTAAATCCCTGATCCACACACACTGCTGTAAATCCCTGATCCACACACACTGCTGTAAATCCCTGATCCACACACACTGCTGTAAATCCCTGATCCACACACACTGCTGTAAATCCCTGATCCCCACACACTGCTGTAAATCCCCGATCCACACACACTGCTGTAAATCCCTGATCCACACACACTGCTGTAAATCTCTGATCCCCACACACTGCTGTAAATCCCTGATCCTCACACACTGCTGTAAATCCCTGATCCACACACACTGCTGTAAATCCCTGATCCACACACACTGCTGTAAATCCCTGATCCACACACACTGCTGTAAATCCCTGATCCACACACACTGCTGTAAATCCCTGATCCACACACACTGCTGTAAATCCCTGATCCACACACACAGCTGTAAATCCCCGATCCCCACACACTGCTGTAAATCCCTGATCCCCACACACTGCTGTAAATCCCTGATCCCCACACACTGCTGTAAATCCCTGATCCACACACACTGCTGTAAATCCCTGATCCCCACACACTGCTGTAAATCCCTGATCCCCACACACTGCTGTAAATCCCTGATCCACACACACTGCTGTAAATCCCTGATCCGCACACACTGCTGTAAATCCCTGATCCACACACACTGCTGTAAATCCCTGATCCACACACTGCTGTAAATCCCTGATCCCCACACACTGCTGTAAATCCCTGATCCACACACACTGCTGTAAATCCCTGATCCACACACACTGCTGTAATTCCCTGATCCACACACACTGCAGTAAATCCCTGATCCACACACACTGCTGTTAATCCCTGATCCACACACACTGCTGTAAATCCCTGATCCACACACACTGCTGTAAATCCCTGATCCACACACACTGCTGTAATTCCCTGATCCACACACACTGCAGTAAATCCCTGATCCACACACACTGCTGTAAAACCCTGATCCACACACACTGCTGTAAATCCCTGATCCACACACACTGCTGTAAATCCGTGATCCCCACACACTGCTGTAAATCCCTGATCCCCACACACTGCTGTAAATCCCTGATCCCCACACACTGCTGTAAATCCCTGATCCACACACACTGCTGTAAATCCCTGATCCGCACACACTGCTGTAAATCCCTGATCCACACACACTGCTGTAAATCCCCGATCCCCACACACAGTGCTGTAAATCCCTGATCCGCACACACTGCTGTAAATCCCTGATCCACACACACTGCTGTAAATCCCCGATCCACACACACTGCTGTAAATCCCCGATCGACACACACTGCTGTAAAAACTGATCCCCACACACTGCTGTAAATCCCTGATCCACACACACTGCTGTAAATCCCTGATCCGCACACACGGCTGTAAATCCCTGATCCACACACTGCTGTAAATCCCTGATCCCCACACACTGCTGTAAATCCCTGATCCACACACTGCTGTAAATCCCTGATCCACACACACTGCTGTAAATCCCTGATCCACACACACTGCTGTAATTCCCTGATCCACACACACTGCAGTAAATCCCTGATCCACACACACTGCTGTAAATCCCTGATCCCCACTGTCATGATATTCAAACACACACATCATGATAGACACACCAACAGACAAATCAGAACACACAACACCACAACCAATGACAGAAAGATATAAAAGCACAGACACGACCCCCGGTGGTCAGTATTAGCTGGAGAGGAGGACCAGGACAGACCTGCTACACGACACACTCAGGGAGACAGCACGTGCAGAGTATCCAGAACGAACTGTATAATAAGAGTTAAAATACAATAGAGTTGTACCACATACAACTGTGTTGGCTCATCTGTGCACCAGAGCACCCAACACCACATGGTACAGGAGTGGATCGATACCTGCCGGCATACCTCAGTGTACAGAGACAACCAGCAGTGCCCAGGCAAAATGATAGAGCTCCCGGTTCCGCAGCCGCTCCAGTGCCACGGCGACCTCCACGAAAACTGGCGGCGATTCCGGCAAATGTTCGAATTGTTCCTGGTGGCAGCTGAACTCCAAGACCTGGATGATAGCGAAAAAATTGAATTTCTCCTCACCATCACCAGTGCAAGGGCAAGAGAAACATTCACAAGGTTCAGGTTCTTCAGGAGGCAGCAAAGGTACGATTACCAGGCAGTCCTGGACTAATTCTCCAAGTACTGTGAAGAAAACACAATCCAATCGGCAAATAAAGGTAAGAAAAGCTGCAGTACTCACCTCGTGGCCGGGATCCCGGAGCCCGAATTCCCAGAGGCCGAAATCCCGTGCCTGAGAGAGGGCTGGGTCGAGGTCGGCGGCCATCTTGCTAAAGGTATCACGCTAGCACAGTTGCGCGAGCAGTGCGCAGAACCGGAATATTCGTTTGCGTATGCGCGAGATGCTGCGCATGCGCAGTCAAGAAAACGGCCATCGGTAAAGGAACAGCGATCTGAGCATGCGCAGTCGCTTCCTACGTGCTACATACCGAGCGTCAGGATGTCAGAGGCCCCAGACTGCACCAATTTAAAGGGGAAACGTCCCAAATCCAATTTAAAGGGGAAACGTCCCAAATCAAAAAAACAAAAACCTGTTAAAGCTGTAAAACAACCTTCCGTCACCTGGAATGACAGCACATTGCCGCAAATTGACCCAGGAGATGAATTTGACCTCCGAAGAACTCTCCGACAAGCAGTTACCTACGCACAAGCCAATGATTCCGACCTTGAATACTTCGATGACGATCTTTACAGTGTTTCCGGACCTCGCGAGCCCAATGATAGCTCCGTGGTCCTATACGACTATGACTCGGACGAACCTTTCGTGTTGCACATTGGCGGCCCCCACATTGAATCCGACGCAGATGCGGATTCATTTTTCGGATTTGAGGATCTTCAATCCAGCAGATATGACGTTCCAACTTATCAGTACCGGATGATGCTGCAGCCTGACATTAACAGACAGGGAGCGCTGCAAGCACATGGAGAGCGCCCTGCTGCCACACAGAGCGTGGTCCACGTCCCGCTCAGCGTTCCCGACTCTATGAAAGAAGACATGCAAGACTCCAGAGCGCAGTCCTCGCATGAACCAGAAGTGACTCCAGTGTCACAAGCCTCCACAGCAAGCTCGTGGACAGCCTCCACAATTGCAGAAACGCAAGACTCCAGAGCGCAGTACTTGCATGAACAAGAAGTGACTCCAGTGTCACAAGCCTCCACAGGGAGCTCGTGGACAGCCTCCACGATAGAAGCAACGCAAGACTCCAATGTGCAGTCCTTGCAGGAACAAGACCATGAGGGTCTAGCAACCTCTCCTGACCAACCAGCGGCAGACGATGCAAGTCTGCCATGCTCACGTGAACAGCAAGAAGGCTATAACAGCCTACCATGCTCCACTACACAGCAGCATGACCATGACGGTCTCTCATGCTACAATGAAGGGCACAGCGCTGAAGACTGTTCAAGCCCAACTGAAGACAAGCCAAAGGAATCGCCTCGTCCAAGCCCGAAGAAAAAAGGTTTATGCGCTGACCTTCAGGATCATTATAGCCGAACAGAGATTAATAATGCTGCACGGCCACAGAAGGATGCTGAGGATTTGCTAAAGAAATTAATTGAATGTTTAACTTGCAAGGAGCAGACTGAGAATTGCCAGTGTTTTAGTACGGATCGAAAAAATGGACAAGACATTGATCCTCAGGTAATGGAAATAACACAACCTGAATCATATCTACAGCAGGGACAAATGTCTCCCTTCAACACAAAACCGCAAAGTCCCAACTTCGGAGACCAGCAGTTAGTCAGTAATGACTCTTCAAACCTTGAGGGGAACATTAATTGCATTGAACCTATACACACTCCACTGATAAATGAGCAGAACATTGGAGCAAGAATCCTGAGGACACCGACATCGAGTAGCCAGATAACGAATTTAAAACCCACAGCAGTTTCAAGTGAACCAAGTGTGCTTTCCACTAATGGTGAAGATGCAGATAAGGTCGACCCGATTATCCATTGTACCACACTAACCCCAGTGATTAAGCAGTTATGTATGGGGAGTATAATGTGGGCAATTGAGAACAGTAAAAGAGAGACTGTGACCATGCCAGTCCCAGCAAAATCAGACCCAGAGACCATGAAGGCATGTACATTAGACAAAGATACATATGAGGTACCTGAGAAGAAAAGTGAAACGGAATGTTCTTTGGAAAATAGTACAATGTCGATAGAAACATTGGATCCTATATTCGAGACCATACATATGGGAGAATTTGGGGGTAATAAACAAGGTTCTGCAATGTCTGGGGGACGATTTAAAATTCCAAAGAAGAAAAGCCCAAATGAAGGACAACGGCAAGACAATGACAGTCCACCGACATGGTTTGCACCACCAGATGAAAACTCTGACAATTTACCCAACCCTAGTGAACAGCAAGCTGCTAATGAGGATCTATCCACGGGATGTGAGACGAGTGACGACAGCATCCCACTTCCCATGCAAAAGGTGCAAGGTGACAGACCTCGCCTAGTGCGTACCGAGGCACTCGACGATCACGGTGGGACCACTGACGACTGCTGTGGCGGCGCACCGCTTCCACCCTCGATGGCTCGAGCCTCTCCACTGGTTGGTGCATTCCTGCATGTTCCGACTCCAGAAGTGCAGCTTCAGGGAATCTCGGCTGCCTCCAGTGAACCTGCTGGGACTCCGGACGGGGAGCATCGACGGAAGGCAGACCGGACTCCAGATGGGGAGCAGCCAAGCGCCGACTCTGATTCGCGCACGCCAGACCTTGCTCCGGACGGGCGGTGTCGCGGCCTCGGTGATGGCACGCTCAGGGTGACGGCGGATGCCACGGCGACAGGGAATGGATCGCGTGGCAGTCCCACTGGGTCGGCAGTGGCAACCAGCACCGGCGGTCCAAGATGGACACACCAATTCGCGCCATCGCCAGACGTTGATGCGAGCAACAATTCTCTCTCCAAGGCGACATGCTTCGACGTTTCTCTGCGGAGTCGCCCTTCCGGCACAGCAGGTGGCCGGAACCAACGTGCACGGTCACGGCCAACTTCCACATCTGGCACAGTCATCGCCTTGCATGATATTAGTGATGGTGCTACTTCGATGGCAACGACCCATCGGCTACAAGATGCCGTCCACCACAAACATAAAAAGAAAAAGGACTCCACCTTGTTCCTGGCATGCAGGGCGGATGGATTGGTGCATAGGCGCAATCAGCGAGCTTTGCGCCACCTTCCACGCTCGCAACTGAACCGTACGCACACGCCGGATCCTCCACTGGTTCCCAAGGATGACTTTGTGGAGATGCCATGGATCATGCCCCTTCCATCGCCACCAGAACCAAACCACAGCCAAGGCACCACTAACAAAGATGTTGAATGTTATATTTGCACGAATGAAAAACCAAGCACTGCACGAAGTACAACAAATGGAAAAGTAGAGACTTCGGCAACAGCATCACCTCCAACAGTCCAAGGTGAACCAGTGTGACCCCAAATCTCCACAGCTGAACCGGCTTGAGGACCAGCCCATTCTTGAGGCGGTCACCCACTAGACTGGACTTATAACGCTGTTCATACGTTCAAAAAGTAAAACACTTCGTTATTATAACCTGTTGTTGTTTATTGTTCCAGATATCGTCTGACCGGACCACTGTTCAAGTTTTTTTTTTTCTCTCTCGCATCCATGTTTAGTTATGGTACAACCTTGTTAGTGTGACGCACCCGACATCGCCCCATGTAAATAGTTACGTCATATACACACGCTGTACACAACACACACACACACTCTTAGATGCACTCACGACACAATTATATTTATAACCACGTAGGCACATATCTTTGTAAAAAGGGGGGATGTCATGATATTCAAACACACACATCATGATAGACACACCAACAGACAAATCAGAACACACAACACCACAACCAATGACAGAAAGATATAAAAGCACAGACACGACCCCCGGTGGTCAGTATTAGCTGCAGAGGAGGACCAGGACAGACCTACTACACGACACACTCAGGGAGACAGCACGTGCAGAGTATCCAGAACGAACTGTATAATAAGAGTTAAAATAAAATAGAGTTGTACCACATACAACTGTGTTGGCTCATCTGTGCACCAGAGCACCCAACACCACAACACACCCTGCTGTAAATCCCTGATCCCCACACCCTGCTGTAAATCCCTGATCCCCACACACTGCTGTAAATCCCTGATCCACACACACTGCTGTAAATCCCTGATCCACACACACTGCTGTAAATCCCTGATCCCCACACACTGCTGTAAATCCCTGATCCCCACACGCTGCTATAAATCCCCGATCCACACACACTGCTGTAAGTCCCTGCTCCACACACAATGCTGTAAATCCCTGATCCACACACACTGCTGTAAATCCCTGATCCCCACACACTGCTGTAAATCCCTGATCCCCACACACTGCTGTAAATCCCTGATCCCCACACACTGCTGTAAATCCCTGATCCACACACACTGCTGTAAATCCCTGATCCCCACACACTGCTGTAAATCCCTGATCCCCACACACTGCTGTAAATCCCTGATCCACACACACTGCTGTAAATCCCTGATCCACACAAACTGCTGTAAATCCCTGATCCACACACGCTGCTGTAAATCCCTGATCCCCACACACTGCTGTAAATCCCCGATCCCCACACACTGCTGTAAATCCCTGATCCACACACACTGCTGTAAATCCCTGATCCACACACACTGCTGTAAATCCCTGATCCACACACACTGTTGTATATCCCTGTTCCACACACACTGCTGTAAATCCCTGATCCCCACACACTGCTGTAAATCCCTGATCCACACACACTGCTGTAAATCCCTGATCCCCACACACTGCTGTAAATCCCTGATCCACACACACTGCTGTAAATCCCTGATCCACACAAACTGCTGTAAATCTCTGATCCACACACGCTGCTGTAAATCCCTGATCCACACACACTGCTGTAAATCCCTGATCCACACACACTGCTGTAAATCCCTGATCCACACACACTGCTGTAAATCCCTGATCCACACACGCTGCTGTAAATCCCTGATCCACACACACTGCTGTAAATCCCTGATCCACACACGCTGCTGTAAATCCCTGATCCACACACACTGCTGTAAATCCCTGATCCACACACATTGCTGTAAATCCCTGATCCACACACACTGCTGTAAATCCTCGATCCACACACACTGCTGTAAATCCCTGATCCACACACACTGCTGTAAATCCCTGATCCACACACACTGCTGTAAATCCCTGATCCACACACACTGCTGTAAATCCCTGATCCACACACACTGCTGTAAATCCCTCATCCACACACACTGCTGTAAATCCCTGATCCACACACACTGCTGTAAATCCCTGATCCACCCACACTGCTGTAAATCCCTGATCCACACACACTGCTGTAAATCACTGATCCGCACACACTGCTGTAAATCCCTTATCCACACACACTGCTGTCAATTCCTGATCCACACACACTGCTGTAAATCCCTGATCCACACACTGCTGTAAATCCCTGATCCCCACACACTGCTGTAAATCCCTGATCCCCACACACTGCTGTCAATCCCTGATCCACACACACTGCTGTAAATCCCTGATCCACACAGTGCTGTAAATCCCTGATCCCCACACACTGCTGTAAATCCCTGATCCCCACACACTGCTGTAAATCCCTGATCCCCACACACTGCTGTAAATCCCCGATCCCCACACACTGCTGTAAATCCCTGATCCACACACACTGCTGTAAATCCCTGATCCACACACACTGCTGTATATCCCTGTTCCACACACACTGCTGTAAATCCCTGATCCCCACACACTGCTGTAAATCCCTGATCCACACACACTGCTGTAAATCCCTGATCCCCACACACTGCTGTAAATCCCTGATCCACACACACTGCTGTAAATCCCTGATCCACACAAACTGCTGTAAATCTCTGATCCACACACGCTGCTGTAAATCCCTGATCCACACACACTGCTGTAAATCCCTGATCCACACACACTGCTGTAAATCCCTGATCCACACACACTGCTGTAAATCCCTGATCCACACACGCTGCTGTAAATCCCTGATCCACACACACTGCTGTAAATCCCTGATCCACACACATTGCTGTAAATCCCTGATCCACACACACTGCTGTAAATCCTCGATCCACACACACTGCTGTAAATCCCTGATCCACACACACTGCTGTAAATCCCTGATCCACACACACTGCTGTAAATCCCTGATCCACACACACTGCTGTAAATCCCTGATCCACACACACTGCTGTAAATCCCTCATCCACACACACTGCTGTAAATCCCTGATCCACACACACTGCTGTAAATCCCTGATCCACCCACACTGCTGTAAATCCCTGATCCACACACACTGCTGTAAATCACTGATCCACACACACTGCTGTAAATCCCTTATCCACACACACTGCTGTAAATCCCTGATCCACACACACTGCTGTAAATCCCTGATCCCCACACGCTGCTGTAAATCCCTGATCCACACACACTGCTGTCAATCCCTGATCCACACACACTGCTGTAAATCCCTGATCCACACACACTGCTGTAAATCCCTGATCCACCCACACTGCTGTAAATCCCTGATCCACACACACTGCTGTAAATCACTGATCCACACACACTGCTGTAAATCCCTTATCCACACACACTGCTGTCAATTCCTGATCCACACACACTGCTGTAAATCCCTGATCCACACACTGCTGTAAATCCCTGATCCCCACACACTGCTGTAAATCCCTGATCCCCACACACTGCTGTAAATCCCTGATCCACACACACTGCTGTAAATCCCTGATCCACACAGTGCTGTAAATCCCTGATCCCCACACACTGCTGTAAATCCCTGATCCCCACACACTGCTGTAAATCCCTGATCCACACACACTGCTGTAAATCCCTGATCCACACACTGCTGTAAATCCCTGATCCCCACACACTGCTGTAAATCCCTGATCCACACACACTGCTGTAAATCCCTGATCCACACACACTGCTATAAATCCCTGATCCACACACACTGCTGTAAATCCCTGATCCACACACGCTGCTGTAAATCCCTGATCCCCACACGCTGCTGTAAATCCCTGATCCCCACACACTGCTGTAAATCCCTGATCCCCACACACTGCTGTAAATCCCTGATCCACACACACTGCTGTAAATCCCTGATCCACACACACTGCTGTAAATCCCTGATCCACACACACTGCTGTAAATCCCTGATCCACACACACTGCTGTAATTCCCTGATCCCCACACACTGCTGTAAATCCCTGATCCACACACACTGCTGTAAATCCCTGATCCACACACACTGCTGTAAATCCCTGATCCCCACACACTGCTGTAAATCCCTGATCCACACACACTGCTGTAAATCCCCGATCCACACACACTGCTGTAAATCCCTGATCCACACACACTGCTGTAAATCCCTGATCCACACACACTGCTGTAAATCCCTGATCCACACACACTGCTGTAAATCCCTGATCCACACACACTGCTGTAAATCCCTGATCCACACACACTGCTGGACTCTTCATGGCCTCTGAAGCAGATTGTCCCTGAACCCAATCACATGAAACTAGCCAGTCCAGTGCGAGTCTCCACGGAAACTGGAAAACTGCTGAGAATTCCACTAATCTTGGTCATGTCCACCCGGCACCCAGACTCCGCTGCCACCCCACACCCCTGGGTGCCCTCCACCCCTGGTATCTATCTCCATTAGATACAAACAGCAAAAGAGAGAAAGTTCCTTGGCCTTCTCCTCACTGCCCTACTTGTCACAGTGACGTGTGTTTACAATGATGTACAATCCTGGGAGTGATCAGCTCTATACAATGGGAAAGAAATATATTCCATTTACGTAGCACCGCTCACATCCTTCAGACAAGCAGTTCATTTTCAAGGTGCTGACTATTGTGAAGTTGGAACATTTGGCAGTCAGTTGATGCACATCGAGCTCTCACAAAGCAATGGGATAAATGAGCAGACCGCCCATTGTGTGATGTTGGACAATCAGCCGAGATTGAGGCTCAGTCTCCAGAGTGGGTGTGGAGCTGCGTTCCCAATGGCCACTGTGGGTCTCGAGGAGGAAAGTCCCGACTGGCCGGCCTCCTCAATCGATGTCCGGAATGACCAATCCAAGTGGGACTCAGCCTGACGGGTGCTCTTTGGTGTCCAAGAGCAATTTCACAACGTTCCACATGAAATGCCAATGCTTACGCTGAAAGGATTCTGGATTCAGGAGAAATCTTGGGAATGGATCCTGCTGGACTGGAAATTCCGGAATATTCAGCACAAATAGAATAGTTGAGAGGGACTGAGCAGATACAGGAATTATCACGCGGGGGCGATTCCTGGTTGTCTATCACATACTCAGGAAGAAACTGTGTGAATTCACATCCACATTGAACAAGACACATCAGAGCTCACTGAACAAACTGAGACACATACTCACCCAGAGCGACACAGAGGGACAGGGCCAGAGCCAGGAGCATCTTACACATCATTTCAGAATAAAGATCCTGTTCCTCGAGACTCGGTCATTTGCATTACCAACCGTGCAGCAAAGTCAGGAAATATTAATGTTCCAAACATGACTCCAGGAAGGGGAGGAGCTAATAGGAGGGTGACAAATTCTCACATTCACGGCTTCGCTCACACGACTGGAGCTGAGCTGAGGTTGGGAGGAAGGAAGTTACTCAATAGCATATCAGAATACTGGGTAAACTCAGCAGGTCTGGCAGCATCTGTGGAGAGAAAAACAAAAAGGATCAGGAGGGAGGAAAAAGGTCACAGTTGGAAGTTGTTGAAATAAATATTGAGCCCTGAGGGCTGTAACCTGCCCAATCGGAAGGTGAAGTTCTGTTTCTCCAGTTTGTGTTGGGCTTCACATTGCAACAGGCCAAGGGCGGACAGGTGGACATGAGAGCCAGGTGCTGAGCTGAAATGACAGCGACAGGAAGGTTGGGTCATTCTTGCAGACTGAGTGAAGGTGTTCCGCAAAGCGTTTAGTCTCCCCAATGTTGTTTCGAGTGGTGTTCCACAGGGCTGCGTGTTGGGACCTGACTGTTCTTGTGAAATATTAGCGATTTGGACGTGAATGCGAGGGGCACTATTGGGAAATTTGCAGACGACACAAAGATTGGCTGAGTGGGGGACAGTGGAGAGGATTGCTACAATCTCCACAATGATATAGATGGGTTGGTGGAGTGGGCGATAAAGTTGCCGATGGAATTTCACACCGAGAAGTGGGAGCTCGTGCATTTAGGGAGGTCAAACAGTTGTAGGGAGTACACAATAAATGGGAATATACTAAGAGGGCTAGATGGAGTGAGAGAGCTTGGTGTACAGATACACAGGTCCCTCAGGCAGCAGTTCAAGTAGAAACAAAGAAGATAGGAGCAGGAGGAGGCCACTCGGCCCATCGAGCTGCTCCGCCATTCATTCTGATCCTGACGTGGCGATGCCGGCGTTGGACTGGGGTGGGCACAGTAAGAAGTCTTACAACACCAGCTTAAAGTCCAACAGGTTTGTTTCGAATCACTAGCTTTCGGAGCGCTGCTCCTTCCTCAGGTGAATGAAGAGGTGGGTAGATCCTCTCCACTTTGAGCCGGCAGTTTGCGGTGTCGATGGTAGCCATGGTCATTTTGATCATCCAGCTCAATAGCCTAATCCCACTTCTCCCCATAGCCTTTGACCCCCTTCACCCTCAGCGCGATATCTAACTGCTTCTTGGAAACAAAATATTTTGGCCTCAACTACTTCCTGTGGGAGTGAATTCCACAGGCCGACCACTCTCTGGGTGAAGAAATGTCTCCTCATCTCTGCCCGAAATGGTCTCCCCCGTATCCTCAGACTGTGCCCCCTGGTTCTGGACACCCCCACCATCGGGAACATCCTTCCTGCACCTACCCTGTCCAGTCCCCCCCCACCATCGGGAACATCCTTCCTGCATCAACCCTGTCCGGTCCCCCCCCACCATCGGGAACATCTTCCCTGCATCTACCCTCTCCAGTCCTGTTCGATTTTTATAAGTCTCTATGAGATCCCCCCTCATTCTTCTGAACTCCAGTGAATACAATCCGAACCGATTCAATCTCTCCTCGTACGACAGTCCCGCCATCCCTGGAATCAGTCTGGTAAACCTTCGCTGCTCTCCCTCGAGAGCAAGAACATCCTTCCTCAGAGAAGGAGACCAAAACTGCCCACAATACTCCCGGTGTGGCCTCACCAAGGCCCTGTATAATTGCAGCAACACATCCCAGCTTCTATACTCGAAACCTCTCGCAATGAAGGCCAACATACCATTAGCCTTCTTTACCGCCTGCTGCACCTGCATGCTTACCTTCAGCGACTGGTGCACAAGGACACCCAGGTCCCGCTGCACACTCCCCTCTCCTAATTCATGGCCATTCAGATCATCGTCTGCCTTTTGGATTCTCCGGTCGCCGACGCCAAAATCGAATTCTGCGATCGGCCAAAGAATCCCCGTTCACGACCAAGTCGGGGGCGGCGCAGTTTTCGCAATGCTCCGCCCTCTACAAAGCGCCGGACTTGGAGAGTCCGCCAGACGCTTGACCGCTTGCTCTGGCCACTGCCTGAGGCCCATCACCCCGATGGTCCGTCCCTGACCGTCCGGGTTCCCGACGGCGTGGGACTCTCATAACCTCACCCATCGGGAACTCGGCGTGACAGCTTCGGACTCAGTCCAGCACCTCCACGGTCGGGGGAGGGCCGTTCCGCGGACAGGGGGGACTTTATCAGGGGCTGGGGGCACTGTTGGGGGTGGTCTGGGACTTGCGAGCCAGCCAAAGGGTGGGCAGTATTTTGCAGGCCGGAGCATGGCCACGGACCCGGCAGTTCTCTGGACCATATCGGCAGCTAGATCCGGGTGTTCTACACTGCCGTCCTGCTAGCCCCGAGCCAAACGGAGGATTGGGGCCGTTTTGCGCCAAAGTTTCAGGTGTAAAATGCCACCGTTCCCACGCCAGCGTGAGGACATAGCCTCACAAACAGAGAATCCAGTCCCACGTTTTTGCTGCATAAGTGGATAACC
Organism: Scyliorhinus torazame; assembly: GCF_047496885.1. NCBI lineage: Eukaryota > Metazoa > Chordata > Chondrichthyes > Carcharhiniformes > Scyliorhinidae > Scyliorhinus > Scyliorhinus torazame. The sequence continues at coordinate 420,122,515 of NC_092707.1, forward strand.
TCACATTTATCCAAATTATACTGTATCTGCCATTCATTTGCCCACTCACTCAACCTGTCCAAATCACACTGAAGTATCTCTATCCTCCTCACAGCTCACCCTTCCACACAACTTGGTGTCAGCTGTAAATTTGGAGAAATTACATTTTTTTCTAAATCATTAATATACATTGTGAATAGCTGGGGTCCCAGCACCGATCCCTGCGGTACCCCACTAGTTACTGCTGGGGTCCCAGCACCGATCCCTGCGGTACCCCACTAGTTACTGCTGGGGTCCCAGCACCGATCCCTGCGGTACCCCACTAGTTACTGCTGGGGTCCCAGCACCGATCCCTGCGGTACCCCACTAGTTACTGCTGGGGTCCCAGCACCGATCCCTGCGGTACCCCACTAGTTACTGCTGGGGTCCCAGCACCGATCCCTGTGATACCCCACTAGTTACTGCTGGGGTCCCAGCACCGATCCCTGTGATACCCCACTAGTTACTGCTGGGGTCCCAGCACCGATCCCTGCGGTACCCCACTAGTTACTGCTGGGGTCCCAGCACCGATCCCTGCGGTATCCCACTAGTCCCTCCTGCCAATTTGAAAAAGACCCGTTAATTCCTACTCTTTGTTTCCTGTCTGCCAACCAGTTTCTATCCATCTCAATACACTGCCCCAATCCCATGTGCTTTAATTTTACGCCAACCAGTTTCTATCCATCTCAATACACTGCCCCAATCCCATGTGCTTTAATTTTACGCTAATCTCTTAAGCGGGACTTTGTCAAAAGCCTTCTGAGAGTCCAAATATATCATATCCACTGGCTCCCCCTCATCACCTCTCCTGGTTACATCCTCAGAGAATTGCAGTCGATTTGTCAAGCATGATTTCCCCTTTGTAAATCCATGCTGACTCTGCCCAATCCTGCCAATGGTTTTTGAGTGCTCTGCTGTAAGATCTTTGATAATGGATTCTAGAATTTTTCCCACTACGGACATCAGGCTTCCTGGTCTATAATTCCCTGCTTTCTCTCGACCTCCCTTTTTTCTACAGGAGTTACATTAGCTTCCCTCCAATCTGCAGGAACTGTTCCGGAGGCGAGAGAATCCCGGAAGGTGACCACCAATACATCCACTATTTCCAGAGCCACTTCCTGAAGTTCTCTGGGATGTAGATTCTCAGGCCCTGGGGATTTATCAGCCTTCAATCCCATCAATTTCCCCAACACCATTTCTCGGCTAATATTGATCTCCTTCAGTTCCTCCCTCTCACTAAACCATACATTTCCCTTCATTTCTGGGATCTGATTTATTTCCTCATTTGTGAAGACAGAGCCAAAGTAGGTGTTTAGTTGCTCAGCCATTTCTTTGTTCCTCATTATGAATTCCCCTAACAGTAAGGGACCGACATTATGGTCGCTGGTTTAGCTCACTGGGCTAAATCGCTGGCTTTGAAAGCAGACCAAGGCAGGCCAGCAGCACGGTTCAATTCCCGTGCCAGCCTCCCCGAACAGGCGCCGGAATGTGGCGACTAGGGGCCTTTCACAGTAACTCCATTGAAGCCTTCTCGTGACAATAAGCGATTTTCATTTCATTCATTCATCCCCAAGAGGTCTCGCACAACTAGATTGGCAATGATTCCGTTCTCATTACACAGTACTCAGTCGAGGATGGCCTGTTCCCTAGTTGGTTTCTCAATGTATTGATCCCTAAATCCATCCCGTATACACTCCAGGAATCCCTCCTCTACGGTCCTGTGGCTAATTTGATTTCCCAATCTATATGCAGATTAAATTTACCCATAATTCCAGATATTCCTTTATCAAATGTGTCTCTAATTTCCTGTTTAATACCATCCCAAGCCTCACCACTGCAGTTTGGGGTCTAGATATTAACCCCACTTATGTTTTTTGCCCCTTGGTATTTCTCAGCTCGACCCATCCAGATTCCACATTATCAGAGCTAATGGCCTTTCTCACTATTGCCTTAATTTCCTCTTTACTGCATGGAACTATGATGTAATTGCAATTACGGAGCCATGGTTAAAGGAGGGACGGGACTGGCAGCTTAATATGTGGTTCAGTACGGTAGCACAGTGGGTAGCACAGTTGCTTCACAGCTCCAGGGTCCCAGGTTCGATTCCCCGCTGGGTGACTGTCTGTGCGGAGTCTGCACGTCCTCCCCGTGTCTGCGTGGGTTTCCTCCGGGTTCTCCGGCTTCCTCTCACCTGTCCCGGAAGACGTGCTTGTTAGGTAGTTTGGACATTCTGAATTCTCCCTCTGTGTACTCGAACAGGCGCCGGAATCTGGTGGCCAGGGGCTTTTCACAGTAACTTCATTGCAGTGTTAATGTGAGCCTACTTGTGACAATAAAGATTATTATTATATTGTTGTATTATATTCCGGGATATCGTTGTTTTAGACGGGACAGAAGAGGAAACAAAAGGGGTGGGGGAGTGGCATTGCTGATCAGGGAGCAGATCACAGCTGTGTTGAGGGAGGACACATTGGAGGGATCTTGTCGTGAGGCATTATGGGTGGAGCTCAGGAATAAGAAGGGTGAGATCAGAATGTTGGGAGTGTGCTATAGACCTCCCAACAGCAGGACACAGAGGAGCAGTTGTGGAGTCAGATACTGAAAAGGGGTGAGAAAAGCAGGGTAATTGTGATGGGCGACTTTAACTCCCCCCATATTGACTGGGAATTCCTTCCAACCAGGGACTCGGATGGAGAGCAATTAATTAGAGGTGTCCAGGAGGGTTTTTGACACAGTATGTTGACAATCCAACCAGGAAGGGGGCCATACTAGACTTGGTGTTGGGGAATGAGCCAGGCCGGGTGGTTGATGTTTCAGTGGGGGAGCAGTGGGAGCAGCACGGTACCACAGTGGTTAGCACTGTTGCTTCACAACAGTGTTTTCTTGAGAACATCGATATATCAAAGGAGGAAGTGTTGAGTGTGGTATTATCATAACTATCAGCATTACAAGGGTCACTGTAGCACCATGGTTAGCCAATAGAGGGAAGTGCAGACTACTATATAAAACAGTGATGCTGGACTTTAGGGGAGGAGTGTGTGCAGGAGATAGCTAGTGAAGGTCATCAGAGCAGATAGTGTGAGAAGGTTAGATTATAGTGAGTGAGATTAGCAATAGGTGAGTATAGTTAGATGTTATTGATCAATTATGTATTCCAATAAGGTCTAAGTGTCGAAACCAAGTTTAGTAGTGTCAATAAAGTCCTCGCTTTGTTTAAGTAAAAACTACACTCTGGTCTTTGTGAACACGACGCAATCCATCCTGAATAAGCAACACATTGAGCTTCCTAAATTGCATTAAGGTGGACAAGTCCCCGGGGCCAGGTGGAATCTATCCCAGTTACTGTGGGAGGCAAGGGGAGAAATAGCTGGGGCCTTAACAGATATCTTCACATCCACTTTAACCACAGGCGAGGTTCCAGAGGACGGGGGAATAGACAATGTTCCCTTGTTTAAGAAAGGAAGCAGCAATAATCCAGCAAATTATAGGCCGCTGAGCCTGACATCAGAGGTGGGGAAGCTTTTTGAAAGATACTGAGGGACAGGATATATGCACATTTGGAGGAAAATGGACTGGTTAGTGACAGGCAGCATGGATTTGTCCGGGGAAGGTCCTGGGCGGGATTCTCTGTCGGCCAACGCTGGAATTGTGAAACACGATTGGGCGGAGAATTGGTTCCAACGACGGAATGGCGACAGGCACCAATTTCATGCAAAATCGCAAATCTCTGTCACCTCGACAGTGGCGTCAATGCATTCCAGAACACACGTTCATTAAACACCGTCTGCATAATTATTAGCGGGTGATAGATTATTGATTCATTGATTTATTGATGTATTTAGGTACTGATTGATTGCATAGCTAAAGAATGGAATTATTCAAAATGCCATGACTGTGAAAAGATAGTCATTGTTTCTGATAATGAATTGACTATTGAATTTTAGGGTCTGGCCTGTAGAAATTTAGACGTTGTTCCAACAAATGTTTCGTATAATGAATAGACTGTTGTATTTTAGTCCATTTAGCAATAAGAATGTATCAACTAATTAGTTACAGCAAGGTCTTGGCCAGCAGGGGCGTGAGAAATCTATTCCCATGAGGCGTCGCACCTGGACACTGAATTATTCCTGATGGATCTTAAGTCAATCTTAAGTAATGGCCAATGTTCGATTAATGAATCATACTCGAAGTAATAGACATCTATTTGAACAAAGCAGGAGATCTCAGTTGGGAGTTAGAAACCAATGAGAGTAAATGAGGGGTTAAACCATCGATAGGGATTCCCTTAAAGTAAGACCTTGTGGCTGAGGTCGGTATCCAGAGATCCTGCCTTCCTGAATTCATGAATCGTCCTATTCGTTTATTTTAAAAGTGATTTATTTATGCCTTTATGTTCAATGATTTCCTTTGCCATGTAATTGACCAACTCACATATTGTTTGATATTTTGTTTCTAAGTTTTGATTTAGTTCGTATGTGTGGTAGTGTGTGTAGAGGTATTACGGTACCTGGTAATGCTGGAACACCATTGGTAGATATTGTATGTTTTCCATTGGTCAAGCTGTATGGTAGCTCCGCCCTGCTAGGCGGGGTATAAGAGCCCGTGCCGCCCCAGCAGCCTTCATTCTATACCTGAGCTGCTGGGGGAAACATCTCGCTTATTAAAGCCTTCAGTTGGACTACAACCTCGCTTTAGTGGTCATTGATCGTGCATCAGTCTGCAAGTGTATTAAAGTGAATAATTAGAAATAAAGTTGTATTTTCGACACCTCCAATCAACCGGACAATCGACTCTTATTAAAAGATGAAATAAGAGATCCTACACCATCCTCACTGCCCTTCAGAAAGTGGTGGTCTTGAATTGCTGCAGTCCACATGGTGTAGATACACCTACTGTGCTGTTAGGGAGGGCAATCCAGGATGTTGCCCCAGCGACAGTGAAGGAACGATGATATATTTCCAAGTCAGGGTGGTGGGTGACTTGGCGGGGCACCTCCTGCTGGTGGGGTTATTGATGATGGAGGTCACAGCTCTGGAAGGTGCTGTCGAAGGAGTTTTGGTGAGTTGCTGAAGTGCATCTTGGAGATGGTGCCTGCGCCTGTCACTGTGCTTCGCTGCTGGAGAGAGTGAACGTTTGTAGCTGGGGTGCTAATCAAGAGTTTCCCCCGATTCCCAGTGACTCCAGTTTTGTTACGGCTTCTTGATGCCACACGCAATGTCTCAACCCCCCAGGCTGGTGTGAGGTCAATTTCAGTCCGACCCGACCTGGAGTTGCTACACAGGTGAAATGAGATTTTTTAAATATTGTTTTATTCTCCTCCTTTTTCACATTTTCTCCCAAATTTACACCCAACAATAAACAGTAATCAGTAAGAATGCAATGTCAATCCCCATATCAACAACAACGGTCCCATCCTCCCACCAAACCCCAAACATTGGCCCGCATGTTAGCATAAACAAATGCAAAAAGGAATCAGGAATCTCCCATAGTCACCATTAACACACACCGGCCCCCCCTCCCCCCAACCCCCCCCCCCACCCTCCCAGCCCCCTCCTCCACCCTCCCAGACCCCTCCCCCCACCCTCCCAGCCCCCAACCCCCCACCCCCCAGCCTCCTCCCCCCCACCCTCCCAGCCCCCTCGCCCCCACCCTCCCAGCCCCCTCCCCCCATCCTCCCAGCCCCTCCCCCCACCCTCCCAGCCCCCTCCCCCCACCCTCCCAGACCCCTCCCCCCACCCTCCCAGCCCCCAACCCCCCACCCTCCCAGACCCCTCCCCCCACCCTCCCAGACCCCTCCCCCCACCCTCCCAGCCCCCAACCCCCCACCCTCCCAGACCCCTCCCCCCAACCCTCCCAGGCCCCTCCCCCCACCCTCCCAGCCCCCTCCCCCCACCCTCCCAGCCCCCTCCCCCCACCCTCCCAGACCCCCCCCCCACCCTCCCAGCCCCCAACCCCCCACCTCCCAGCCCCCTCCCCCCCACCCTCCCAGCCCCCTCCCCCCCACCCTCCCAGACCCCTCCCCCATCCTCCCAGCCCCCTCCCCCCACCCTCCCAGCCCCCTCCCCCCCACCCTCACAGCCCCCTCCCCCCATCCTCCCAGCCCCCTCCCCCCACCCTCCCAGCCCCCTCCCCCCACCCTCCCAGCCCCCTCCCCCCACCCTCCCAGCCCCCTCCCCCCATCCTCCCAGCCCCCTCCCCCCACCCTCCCAGCCCCCAACCCCACTAATGTTTGATGTGATCCAATTCTCGAAATTGCAGAATGAATAATGCCCATGAATTGTAGAACCCTCCATCCTTCCCCTCAGTTCAAATTTGACCTTTTCAAGCGTTACGAATTCCAACAGGTCCCCCCGCCACTCCAGGGCACAGGGTGGAGAGGTTGATCTCCGCCCTAACAGGATCCGCCTTCGGGCGATCAACGAGGCGAAGGCTATGACATCGGCCTCCGCTCCCGTTTCCAACCCCGGCTGGTCCGACACCCCGAATATGGCCTCCCGGGGGCCCGGCTCCAGTTTCACACGCACCACTTTAGAGATTACCCTAAACACCTGCTTCCAGTAATCCTCCAGCTTTGGACAGGACCAAAACATATGAATGTGGGTTGGGGGCCCCCTCCGCAACGTTCACACACAAATTCTACCCCCTCAAAGAGCCGGCTCACCCTCGCCCCTGTAAGGTGCGCTCTATACACCACCTTCAACTGTATCAGCCCCAACCTCGCACACGAGGTGGAGGCGTTCACTCTCCGGAGCACCTCACACCAGGACCCCTCCTCCATACCCTCTCCCAGCTCTCCCTCCCACTTTGCTTTGATCCCTTCCAGTGGCGCCTTCTCCTCCTCCAAAATAGCCCCGTAAACCGCCGACACTACCCCCTTCTCCAGTCTCCCTGTCGTCAGCTCCTCCTCCAGAAATGTGGAAGCCTAATTAGTGCCCTAATTCCTTTGTCCTCCCATCTCCGAACATTTCCATCCCATTTCCCTGGCTCAAATCTATGGTTCCCCCGATTTGGCATTTCACTTGCCCCTGCCCCCAACCCAAAGCGCTGTCGAAACTGCCTCCAAATTCTCATCGAAGCTATTACTACCGGACTCCGAGTATCTCCCCGGGGCCGTCGGGAGCGGCGCTGTCGCCCGCACCTTCAATCCCGACCCCCTACACTAGTGGCTGGTTTAGCACACTGGGCTAAATCGCTGGCTTTGAAAGCAGACCCAGGCAGGCCAGCAGCACGGTTCGATTCCCGTACCAGCCTCCCCGAACAGGCGCCGGTATGTGGCGACTAGGGGCTTTTCACAGTAACTTCATTTGAAGCCTACTTGTGACAATAAGCGATTTTCATTTCATTTCATTTCATTACACAAACTCTCCTCCATTCTGACCCATTGGGAGTCAAGCCCTCTGACCCAGCTCCGTACTGTCATAATATACACATCAGTATATGATGGTGCAGAGACACACACTGACTGACACACTGCAAGACCAATCAACACACACAACACAGCAGCCAATCACCAGTTAGGGCACGGTCACTATAAAGGCAGAGGGCACTAGTTTCCCCACTCATTCGGGATGCAGCCTCTGAGACAGACAGAGCCCGCAGTCAGTCGCACAAACATCCACCATGTGCCAGCAGTATAGGCTGCTCAGGTTAGGCATAGGTCTTCAGTCAATCTAACATAGTGTCGACCCACAGTGCAAGTATGTCTAACAGCTCTTAGTTAAATAAAATAGAGTTGCCCTATTACAAGTGTTGGTAGCCTGTCTATGTTACTGCTAAGGTAAACGCAGTCGCCACAGATCCACAGTACCCAACACATCACGGTACCAGTATGTGATGTTAGAGTTTAATAGACCTACCTTCAAGTGATCTGCCTTCGACCAGCAATCAGCCATCCGGTAGTATGGACAGCGTCCGCCCTCCCCCGCCGCTCCGCATCACCGGCAACCTCGGTGCGAACTGGAAAATCTTTAAACAACGATTCCAGCTACACCTCGAAGCTACAGACCTGGAAGCTGCTTCAGACGCCAGGAAGATTGCTCTCTTCCTTTCCACGGCCGGGGATCACGCCATCCATATCTTCAACTCTCTCACTTTCGCTGAAGGTGACGACAAGTCCAAATTCAAGACAGTCCTGCTCAAATTCGACAGTCACTGTGACATCGAGGTCAATGAAAGTTTTGAGCGCTATGTCTTTCAACAGCGTCTTCAGGGTAAGTGTGAGAATCTCGGGCAACCCCTGGTCCCCTTGAACTGTGAAACCGGACTTTAAACTCAGAAACTGTAAAATGGACACCTTTTCAACAAAGAGCTTGGCCAAATTTTTCCCAGCAAGCTTGGCTTGCAGGGCTGTCTGTGAGTGTGAAAGGAATGTTTGCAGCAACCCCCCCGGACTTACAACTCATCAGTAGACAGACAGCACTAATTAGATCAGGAAAAGGCACAATGGAAATACTAATAGCCCTGAAACTCCCCCAGCCAAGAAACAATGTGTAGGTAAAAAACTCCTTGTACATGTTAATGACCTTGTCTCCATCGGAGCTGGAAAACCCATCAGCATAATCAGGTCATAATGGCAGCAATCTCCGGAGCGGATAGCAGACTCGAAAATCCCACCTTCTTAACGAGGTGTGGAAGACCGCGATCTCCCAGGACAATGGAACCCGGAGACTGGAGCTGGCTACCTGGAAGTATCAGGAGAAGGGGCGGGACCTGCGGGAACTTTGAAATGCTAACTTACCTGCTCACACAAAAGAAGCTGGACTGGCGCGAAAACTTGGATTTTGGACGATAAAAAGGGTGGTCAAACGGCCATTCGATCTCTTAGGATCTTCTGCTCGTGCTGAACTCTCTGCTACAACATCAGCCTTGGATTGTAAGTATCCCGCAGCAGCTTGCGAAGCTCCCGGGACTAGTATAGTGGTTGAGGCTTTGGGGAAAGGGGGTGCATGCTCCTATTTTTCCTTTTAAAAGATTGCTAAAATTGTGTATGTAAGTTTTACGTTGTGCTGCGATAGTATTCCTTCCATAGTAATAGTCATTAAAGTATAAGATAAATTGTGTGTTTTCTGTATTTGGTGGGGGTTGATCTTGGCAATTAATAAATATATGTGTTTGGATTTTGAATTGGAGTCTGTCTCAATTCCTTCAATCCCTCACCAACGAGCTCCAGCCAAGTCACTCTATTAAAATACTCCTTACCATAAATCCGGTGTCGAGAACTGAGGGAAATCCCTGGGCGATTCGAACCCGCTCACTCAGGAAAGGCTGCCAGGTACAGGTGGGCAGAGGTTTTCCTTTCCTCTCTCTCTTGGGGCCGCTGCTCAGGTGAAGCAGGCGCAGGTGGTAGCGAACCCACCGGAGAGAGAGAGGATCACCCGGGCAGTGGTGGGGCTTGGACGACGGGGTGCCAAGCCTGGTAGAAGCCCACGGGGGTGGAGGTAAAAGGGGATCCCGCTACAATGGCGACCGCGGCAGGACATCGGTGGTTTGGGGTATGTGACTTGGCAGAGAGGGTGAGGGAACGAAGCAAAATGGGGGAGAGGATCTCCTCATATTTATGGAAAAAGATCAACCTCACCAAATCTTGGGTGTTGGAGCTCGTGAATGCAGAACGGCCCGTGATGGCGGCGGCTGCATGGGCAGAGGGTAAGGAACACACTGAGAGTGTAGAAAAGGCAGTATGGTTAGCCTGCTTGTCCCAGCAGGTAGCCAACATGGAGAGAAAGATAGCCGAGCTTGAGCAGGAGTTGGGAGAGGTCAGGGCCAGCACAGGGGACAGCGCCAGGACAGCTGAACAGCTGTACAGTGAGCTAGCAGAGGTGAGACAGGGCCGCCTACAGGACGGTGAGTCTCACCGGTACGAGAAGGAGTTTCTCCAGTGCCAGGCAGTTGAGGCGAAGGAGAGGAAGAAGGAGGCCCGGGAGCTTTTGGCCCAAGGCGCCCAGCAGAATGGGAAGCTGGAGGGGAAGTTCCGGGACATCCAGGCAGCGTACCGGGTGGCTCGCGAGGAAGTAGGGGACTGTGATCACGGGCCGTGCCAGGCACGGATAACGGAGTTGGAGGAGACCTTGTCCAAGGTCAGGGGACAGGTACACCTGGTAGGTCCAGGGGGTTCCCTAGGGGCAAGGTGCTTCTCGCAGCGGATGATTCCCCGAAGGCCAAGGGGAATAGACCGCCTCCTGAGGCGCCGGGATTGTGTCCGGGTCGGCAGGGGAGGATCGGACTGCACGTTCAGGGGCAAGTCCAAGGGGGGTCGGCAGGGTACCCCCAGCTGGCGGCGTGCCCGCCTGGGTTCGTATGTGGGTCCCCACGGGATGGGGACAGACCGCTGCCTGGGATGCCGGTGATGGGGCCGGGCCAGCAGGTAGGGTTCGGACCGCCCGGTCAGGGGCAGGTCCAAGGGGGGTCAGTGGTGTAACCCCAGGTGGCGGCGTGTCCGCCTGGTTTTGTGTATGGGTCCCCTGGTGAGGGGGGCCAGCCGCTGCCTGAGATGCCGGTGATGGGGCCGGATCGGCAGGTAGGGATCGGGACGTCCGGGGAGGGACGGGCCCAAGGGGGGGTCAGGATTGTATCCCCAGATAGCGGCGTCTCCTATATGGGTAGTTAGCCCGGGAACAGGGGGGCTACCCAACGGGGCAGGAGAGCCGGACGCCGGGGAGGCGGAGGGGCAGGAGCCCCAGGTAGGGCCGATGTGCCCGGTAAGGCAGAGGAAGTACAGTCCCCTAGTGGGTGGGAACGCCAGGGGGCCGGTAGAGTGTGATATTATTGTTCCCCACGGGGTACAGGCACTTAGGGGAATAGTGTCCCACATCCCCAAGTTGACCCGGAAAGGAGACCCGTCACTTCATTTTATGGAGGTGCAACAGGCAGCCGAGATAAATGACTGCGACGAGGGGGAGCGGGTGAAGCTGCTCCTGATGACCCTAGATTCTTACCTATGTAGGGCAGTGACCTCCAGGGAGGGGGGAAAACCTGTCACATGGGCAGCGGCCCAGGCAGCGGTCCTGGGCGCCATGGGTCTGAATCAGGGTAGTCCCTTCACGAGGGTGGGGGAAACCAGACAGCAGGTCGGTAAGTCCCCAGAGATGTTTGCGGACAGGTTATGGGCAGTGTGAGGACGCGTGTGGGACCTCTCTGAATAGGCAAAATCTGGATGAAAGGACAGCCCACTGGCTAAAGACCTTGGTGGCTAACTGTCTCCCGAGGGTTAGGGCACTGGTTAGAGCACTGGTTCGACCCCATGGACCCGAACCTGAATGAGAGGGAGGTCCTCCGAAAGCTCACCCTAGCCTACCGTAACGGGGAGAGGGGGGAAGAGAAGCCCCCCAAGGGCAAGGTGCACAAAATTGCGCCAGCCCCCCTCCCAAGAAAGGAGTGGAAGCATGAGGGCGCCCGAGCCCCAGAGAGGAGACCAACGTGCTGCGGGTGTGGGAAGCCCGGGCACTATAGGAGGGAGTGCAAGAACCCAACCAGGGAAGAGAGGGCTCCCCCAGGAAAGAATCAGACCCCGGCGGCAGAAGCGACTGCCCCGGAGACCATTAATGTGAAAGATTTCCTGGCTTACCTGCAGACCAAAACAGCAGGGTCCGGGCAGGTGGCGATGGCAACTGGCCAGGGCCAGCCCGTACCCACACCCACAACCCCCTCATGACTAGCAGCAAAACAGCCCACTTTCCTGTGCCCAGTGGAGTACGGTCCACGCGGCAGACCCTGAGTCAAGATGGAGGTCCAGGAGGTGGTCGGGAGCTACCTGCTGGACACAGGAGCTTCCAGTACCATTGTCCACACGGACAACCCCCGAACCTCCCCTCTATCTAGCGGGGAACCCTACAATCTTGTCGGTTTCACAGGGAACGAGAAGACTGGCTTTTTCTCTGTTCCCTTGTCCATCAGGTTAGGGGCACTCCAGGCGCAATGGAAGTGTGTCCTGATGAAGTGGGAGCAGGAGGGAAGGGGGATCCTAGGTGCCGACTTTATAGTGGCTCACCAGATCCTTGTGGATCTGAGGAACCACTGCTTGTGGGGCATAGCTGAGGAAGGGGCCGAGAGGGAAGTGATGGTGATAGACAGAGCACAGGAGAAAGGGGCCCGGTGTGTGGTAAAACCAAAAGAAGGGTATGATTTAGAAGCCCTGGGAAGGAATACCCCGGAGGAATTTCGGGGGTATGTCCAGAAAGATTTGGCCGCATTTGCCACACACAAGCACGATTGTGGGAGGGTTACCGGTACTGAGGTCCGTATAGATGGGGACCCCATGTCCCGACCCCAGAAACAGTATAGCTTCCCCAGAGAAGCAGAGGCAGATTTGGAGGTGGCCCTAAATTCACTGGTCAGGCAAGGCGGTTTGAGGCCAATTGCTACCCATGTGAACTCACCGCTCTGGCCGGTGAGGAAGTCGGACAACTCCTGGAGAGCCACCGTGGACTACAGAGTCCTGAATAAAAACATCCCGGCCTGCGCCCCAACGGTGGCGGCCGTGGCAGACTTGCTCGGGGGAATTCCAGCATCTGCAGCTGTTTTTACCGTGCTGGACATTTCCAATGGGTTTTGGTCCGTCCCCGTCAGGCAGGAAGACCAGTATAAGTTTGCCTTCACTTTTAAGGGCCAACAATACACTTGGACATGTCTCCCACAAGGGTTCCATAACCCGAGTATTCTTCACCAGTGCGTGGCTGATTGTTGAAAAGAGTTTAGCGAGTCACACAGGCTGGTGCGGTATGTGGACGATATTTTACTGTTCACAGATAGTAATGAAGACCATGGGCCCCTGGTAGACGAATTATTGGGGCTGCTCTGGACGGGAGGGTTAAAGGTTAACCCTAAGACAGCGCAGATCGGGGTAAGAGAGGTGAAGTTCCTGGGTCTGACCCTTCGAGCCGGGGAGAGAGGCATTGACACCGCCAGGAGACAGGCAGTGCAGGAGCTCCCAGTCCCCGTAGATGTCAGGGGGATACGGTTCTTTCTGGGGGGCACCGGCTACTGCAGGGACTTCAGAGATGATTATGCCACCACGGCAGTGCCTCTGCTTAGGCTGCTGCACAAGGAGGTGGAGTGGGACTGGGACAGCAAGAGTGAGTCGGCGTTCGTCCGACTCAAGGGAGACTTGCAGAAGGCCCCAGCCCTGGGAGCCATTGAGCCCAGGGAGGAGTTCTTTCTGGAGGTAGCAGCAGGCAGTGATGGCCTGAGCGCTGTACTCCTCCAGGCCCGGCATGGCAAGCGGAGGCCGGTGGTCTACTCCTCCCGAGTCCTCACAGACGTGGAGCGGGCACACTCCAACTGTGAGAGGCATCTGCTCGCCACACACTGGGCGGTGAAGCGGATGCAGGTTTTTGTTAGGATGGCCCCCATCACCCTCTTAACACATCACACCCCGACCCGAATGCTACTAGACGGCCGGATTAAAGACGGCACGGTCAGCAGTGCCAGGATCACCAGGTGGACACTCTTGCCGGCCCAAATGGCACTGCGGGTGAAGGGGCTGAGCGAGCCACAGCTCGCAGCCAACCTGGTATACCCCGGGGAGCCACATCACTGTCCAGTGGAAGGGGTATGGGAGGTAGGCTTTGGATTCCGGGCAGGGCTGCATCCCCCAGGGAGGGAGATCTACGTGGATGGATCTAGCTCTGTAGAGGGGGGGCGTCAGATTTACTGGTTGTGGGATCTGGGACCCCGAAGCAGGGATAGCCCTGGCCCTTAAACTCCCCCATACACTCAGCGCCCAGCAAGCAGAGCTGGCCGCAGTAATGTACGTGGTCACTCACCCCGACCGTTTCCCCACACCACCTGCTCAGATAGCATGTTTACATGCAACTTGTGTACGGAGTATCTGGCAATCTGGTCCCGCCGAGGGGACACCTCCTCGGATGGGAAGCCTCTGGCCACCAAACCCCTCCTGGAAAAGATCGTAGCAGCAGTTGGAGAGGGGGGGAGACCGGTATATTCATAAGGTCAAAGCCCATTCCAAAACCGAGCCAGGGGGTGAGGGGAACCAGAGAGCGGACAGCCTGGCTTGAGAGGGGGCTAGAACTGGGATAGCCTGGGACCCCTACGAAGAGGGACAAGTAGCAGCAGTTACAGGACAGCCTCGGAGGGGGGACAGAGGAACGGGCCTGGCCCCCGACTTGGCCATTGTCCAGGGGCAGGGTCCCGAGTTAAAGAAAGCCATAACAGCCCTGGGTAGGCAGGAGAAGGTAGAGGGACCCTACGGGGGGAAAGACATCACCCTGAAGGAGGGCATGCTCTTTAGGGGAGACCAGTGGATAGTGCCTTCCCAGCACCGCAGGCAGTTTATAGAGGTGGCCCATGAGAGCCCCGGAGCAGGACACCCTGGTCCTGAGACCGCCTGGCAGCGGGTGGAGAGGAGGGTGGTGGCCTGGCCTCCGGGAGGATAGTCGCGATTTCTGCGCGAACTGTTTAGTGTGTGCCACCAACAACCCTGACCCCAAGAAAAGGAAGGTATCGCTAGGGCACATTCGCAGGGTGGAGGGACCCTGGCAGTCGATACAAATCGACTACATTGGACCCCTTCCCACCGCTGTAGGGGGGGGGGCACAGGTACTGTCTGGTGCTGGTGGACGTATTTTCAAAGTGGGTGGAAGCCTTCCCCTGCCGAACAGCCACCGCTGCGGGCACCGCTGAGATATTGGTCAGAGAAGTGTTTTCTAGGTGGGGACTCCCACAGTTTGTGGGATCGGCCGAAGGGAGTCACTTCACGGGGCAGGTGATGCAGGCGACCCTAAAGATCCTGGGATTAAGGCCAGATGGCATGTGGCCTCTAACCCCCAATCCTCAGGCCCTGTAGAGAGGCTCAACCGGACCATTAAAGAAAGGTTGAGAAAGGAGACGGGCAAATCTCCCGGCCGGTGGGTAGAGGTTTTGCCCTTAGTGTTAATGGGGATCCGGGCGAGCCAGTCTAGGAGCACAGGGTACTCCCCGCATGAGCTCATGACAGGAAGGGTCGGCAAGAGCAAGCCCCGGGGAAAACAGGGGGTGGGAGTGGAGGAAGCCCCCGTAGAGGTGGAGACGGGGGGGGGGAGATCCCCAATCCCACCGTCTCGCGCAAGCAGTGACAGTGTGCCGGCCCAAAGGGGCATCACAAAGGGTAGCGGTGACAGCGAGGCCGACGCTGCTGCTGGCATCAGCATAGGGACGGGTAAGATCCCCCGGCCCCCACCTGCGGGGCAGGTTGCATGCCTCAGCGCGGAAGCTAGGGAGGCCCTGGAAATGGAGGTGTCCGCCTTCGCCTGGGAAGCGTCCAGAGGGCGTAGGAGTAGTAGGGTTCGGAAGCCCCCGGTGAAGTGGTCCCCAGTGCACATCCCCAGAGCCCGGCCCCGGAACAGCCGGGCCCGGGTGGGCGAAAGAAGGGGGCGCCGCCGAGCGCTGCCCCCAGGAATCCACTCCCCACGGGGGGGGAGTGGGGGGGGGGGGGGGGGGGGAAGAAGGGACCCCAAGCCCCCTTAAGTGAAGGGAAGGCCAGGGTTAGTCAGGCCCCTTGGCCGGAGGAGGTCCGGACCGGACAGTCGGACCCAGTGGACGGCTGGCCCCAGGGTAGCGGGGTCCAGTTTTGAGTTGGCCACCCGGAGACGGGTGGCAGATGGAAATAGATTTTAAGTAAAGTTTGGAATTGTCAGTGTAAGTTCTATTGTGTTGGTTTATTTCATGGTACTCGGGGGTTAAAGACTTCTGGTGTTTTTGTTTTATAAGAATAGTGGTTTTGTTATGTGTGGTTTGTCGTTGTGTTCGTAGTAAAACCAGACAGCGGGAAGCAGCTGGGAGTAGCAATGTAAGATGCAGTAAGTGTCAAGGTGCTGTGGTTGGGCCTGTCAAGAGACAGAGAGACAGAGAGCGGGGGGGGGGGGGGGGGGGGGGGGCGCTAGGACCCCGGGGAAGTCAGGCCGGGAGTTCCAGAACAACTGTTACAGCCAGTGGGGTTCCACCGAGGCAGGTTTAAAGGACATTACAGTGGGCACAGCACGAAAGGGATTCCCTTTCGTTTTCAAATGGTTCCTAGAAAGAGCAAACGGCCATGGGGCGCAAGGGGCTTTTCTCTGTTTTTGTCTTACAGATGGATCATCCAGCGCTGTGTCTGATGCTGCTCTGGGTGAGATGGGAACCGGGAAACCCCTAGCGAAGAGAGACTGAGGAGTCCTTCACCTAGGGGTGCTCTGGAGGCAGAGCCCCCCTCGTCCCCACCAGACAGGGAGCCCAGGTGGCGGCAGAGCAGACCCTCTACAGCCACCTGGGGAGGTGGCCTGGGTGGCTGGGGTCGAACTCGACCAGGTACTCCAGCCACCAGAGCTTCACCCACGGAGAGGCCTCGATACCCTGTCGCGAAATACAGGTGGCGACTGACCGGGTTAGGGTGACTGAGGGTAGGCGGGTGTGTTTAACCTGTGAGGGGGATGTTCCTTTGGGGAGATGGTGGTGGCTCAGGAAACTGAGCCCGGACATGAGGGATCGATCCTCGGACTGGGAACGACTGGACAATGATGCCTACCGGACCGTCACGGGGTCACCGGGTGGGATCACGGTATGTTGGGAGAAATGGTGGGAGTATGACCAGGGGCTATATTTGTGCCTATGGGGGTCCGGATTACCTTCGTTAGATGGTGGCAGGATGCCGGGGACGGGATAAATTGGGACCGCAGTGGGATGGGATGTTTAACTCCCTGGGGAGGAAGCACCGTGAGAGCTACCGAACCGCTGGTTCAGGTAAAGAAGCCCCTGCCCCACAGCCCAACTGATCGACCCTCACAACTGTCCGACAGCCACCAGGGGGCCCGAGAATGGGTTAGCACTTGTGCCCACTAAGAAAGTGTTGTACCAGGGGGTACATTACGCTGTTGCCCCTGTGGTTTTGAACCTTACTGAAGTGAAATTACCAGCATGGTGCCCTCGCGAAACAGAACTGTTACATCAAGCACTGTGTAGCGCACAAAGCCTCACGAGAGACGAATAGAGGTGAAGTCGATGAGGCTTTATTAAGCGTGACTTGTTCCCCGCAGTTCAGCAACAGACTGGCCTGCGGGGGAGAACTCCTGGTTCTTATACTCCGCCTTCAGGGCGGAGCTAGAGGTCAACAGCCAACCAGGACCCGGGATCTGTCAGCCAATGACATCACGGCTTCACAGTCCCACATGACCCCTCATGCATACTACCACATTCACCCCTTGTTAAAAATGAACCCGGCGGGGTGGTGCTTCGCATGGTGGTAAGGGTTTACAAGGCTGGTCCTGGGAGGAAAACTTTTGCATGTCATCACAGTTTGTACAGAGGTTTTTTTTTTGTTTTGAACTATTTACAGTAAAAAGGGGGAAAAAGAAAGAGTTCTCGTTAAAGTCCACAACATTGTAGTGTTACATCGATGCCACGAGTCGGTCGGACGGTCTGGTCGTCCTCGTCGATCGCCTCGGCCCCGGTGGTGGTGCTTGTTCCAGTGTTGTCGTCTCCGGGAACCTTACGGTTTCTGCTTCAGCTTCACTTCTGGTCGGACCTGGGAGGAGGACCGATCCTCCCGGGAAGGGGGCGCTCGCGGGGCGCGCCGGTGGCAGGGAGGGGGTGATTGGTGTCGGGGGGGTGTGCGTGTTGCCGGCGGGCGCCAGATCTCGCAGGGAGACCGTGTCCTGTCGGCCGTCGGGGTACTCCACGTAAGCGTACTGCGGGTTCGTGTGGAGGAGGCGAACCCTCTCGACCAACGGGTCCGACTTGTGCGCCCGCACATGTTTTCGGAGCAAGACCGCCAGCCAGGTCGGCAGCGACGTTCCAGAGGAGGACTTCCTGGGGAAGACAAGGAGGCGCTCATGAGGCGTTTGGTTAGTGCTAGTACACAGTAGCGACCGGATGGAGTGGAGAGCGTCCGGGAGGACCTCCTGCCACCGTGAAACTGGGAGGTCCCTGGACCGTAGGGCCAGTAGGACGGTCTTCCAGACCGTGCCGTTCTCCCTCTCTACTTGCCCGTTCCCCCGGGGGTTGTAGCTGGTCGTCCTGCTCGAGGCTATACCGTTGCTGAGCAGGAACTGGTGCAGCTCGTCACTCATGAAGGAGGACCCCCTGTCGCTGTGGACGTATGCGGGGCAACCGAACAGTGTGAATATGGTGTTAAGGGCTTTAATAACTGTGGCCGCTGTCATGTCAGGGCAGGGGATGGCGAAGGGGAAACGGGAGTACTCGTCCACCACATTCAAGAAGTATGTGTTGCGGTCGGTGGAGGGGAGGGGCCATTTGAAATCCAGACTAAGGCGTTCAAAGGGACGGGAGGCCTTGATCAGGTGCGCACCATCCGGCCTGAAAAAGTGCGGTTTGCACTCTGCGCAGATGTGGCAGTTCCTTGTGACTGTACGGACCTCCTCCACAGAGTAGGGGAGGTTGCAGGACTTTATAAAGTGGTAGAACCGAGTGACCCCCGGGTGGCAGAGGTCCTCGTGGAGGGTTTGGAGGCGGTTAATTTGTGCATTGGCACATGTGCCGCGGGATAGGGCATCGGACGGCTCGTTCAGCTTTCCGGGACGGTACAAGATCTCATAGTTGAAGGTGGAGAGCTTGATCCTCCACCTTAAGATCTTGTTGTTTTTAATTTTGCCCCGCTGTGCATTATCGAACATGAAGGCTACCGACCGTTGGTCGGTGAGGAGAGTGAATCTCCTGCCGGCCAGGTAATGCCTCCAATGTCGCACAGCTTCCACTATGGCTTGGGCTTCCTTTTCCACTGAGGAGTGGTGGATTTCTGAAGCGTGGAGGGTTCGGGAGAAAAAGGCCACGGGCCTGCCCGCTTGGTTAAGGGTGGCCGCTAGAGCTACGTCGGAGGCGTCGCTCTCGACCTGGAAGGGGAGGGACTCGTCGATGGCGCGCATCGTGGCCTTTGCGATATCCGCTTTGATGCGGCTGAAGGCCTGGCGAGCCTCTGTCGACAGAGGGAAGGTCGTGGTCTGTATTAGGGGGCGGGCCTTGTCTGCGTACTGGGGGACCCACTGGGCGTAATATGAAAAGAACCCCAGGCAGCGTTTCAGGGCTTTGGAGCAGTGGGGGAGGGGAAATTCCATGAGAGGGCGCATGCGTTCGGGGTCGGGGCCTATTATCCCATTGCGCACTACATATCCCAAGATGGCTAGCCGGTTTGTGCTAAAAACGCACTTGTCCTCGTTGTATGTGAGGTTCAAGGCTTTAGCGGTCTGGAGGAATTTTTGGAGGTTGGCGTCGTGGTCCTGCTGATCGTGGCCGCAGATGGTTACGTTGTCGAGATGCGGGAACATGGCCTGCAACCCGTGTTGATCAACCATTCGGTCCATCTCTCGTTGGAAGACCGAGACCCCGTTTGTGACGCCAAATGGGACCCTTAGGAAGTGGTATAATCGCCCGTCTGCCTCGAAGGCTGTGTACTTGCGGTCACTTGGGCGGATGGGGAGCTGATGGTAGGCGGACTTGAGGTCCACGGTGGAGAAGACCTTATATTGGGCAATCCGATTGACCATGTCGGATATGCGGGGGAGAGGGTACGCATCTAGTTGTGTGTACCTGTTGATGGTCTGGCTATGGTCTATGACCATCCTTTGCTTCTCCCCTGTCTTTACTACTACCACCTGTGCTCTCCAGGGACTGTTGCTGGCCTGGATTATGCCTTCCTTCAGTAGCCGCTGGACTTCGGACCGAATGAATGTCCGGTCCTGGGCGCTGTACCGTCTGCTCCTCGTGGCGACGGGTTTGCAATCCGGGGTGAGGTTTGCAAACAAGGATGGGGGCTCAATCTTGAGGGTTGCGAGGCCGCAGATAGTGAGTGGGGGTATTGGGCCGCCGAATTGGAAGGTCAGGCTCTGCAGGTTGCACTGGAAGTCTAATCCCAGTAATGTGGGCGCGCAGAGTTGGGGAAGGACGTAGAGCCTGTAGTTTTTAAACTCCCTCCCTTGCACCGTTAGGGTCACTATGCAGAAGCCTTTAATCTGTACGAAGTGGGATCCTGCAGCTAGGGAAATCTTTTGCGCACTGGGACGGATGGTCAAAAAACAGCGTCTTACCGTGTCGGGGTGGATGAAGCTTTCCGTGCTCCCGGAGTCGACCAGGCATGATATCTCGTGCCTGTTTATCAGCACTGTTGTTGTCGTCGCCTGGAGCGTCCGGGGCCGTGCTTGGTCCAGCGTCATTGAGGCCAGACGTGATCGTAGTGCTTGAGCGTCTTCCTCGAACCCCGTGGAGCCGTCGACACTGGGGTCCGTTGTTGCCGTCCAAGATGGCGGTGGGGGTGAACAAGATGGCGGCGGGGTGAACAAAATGGACGCCCCCATGCATCGCACATGGCTGGGGGGTCACAAGATGGCGGCGGGGGTGGACAAAATGGCCGTCCCCATGCGTCGCACAGGTCTGGGGGGTCCCAAGATGGCGGCGCCCCTCCTCCCCTCGTGGTGGCCGGGACCCAAAATGGCGGCGCCTGCAGGTCGCACATGGGGCGCTGGACAGCGGTGGCCGGGACCCAAACTGGTTGCGCCTGCGGGTCGTACATGGGGCGATGGGGGGGTTGGGGAGCGTTAGAAGCGCGCAGGACTCCTTGTTCTCCGGGGACAGCGGCGACCTCCCGGGACCGGCACACAGCCGCGAAATGGCCCTTTTTCCCGGGCCGGGCAGCGCTGCCGGGGGTGTTTCGCCTGGCCGCAGAAATAGCAGCGGGCTCCCCCGGGACGACTTGGCGTCTGAACCGCGCAAGCCTGTGGGGTGGGGGGAGGGGGGGGGGTTGTCGCGACGGGGGTCCACGGAGCCCAAGGGGCTGCCGCGCGGTCGGGGCCGTAGGAGCGGGCGTTTCGCGCGGCCACATCTAGGGAGGCTGCAAGGGCCCGTGCCTCTGAGAGTCCCAGCGACTCTTTTTCTAAAAGTCTTTGGCGGATTTGGGAAGAGTTCATACCTGCGACAAAAGCATCGCGCATCAACATGTCCATGTGTTCAATCGCGTTCACCGGCGGGCAGCTGCAGGCCCGTCCCAAAATTAGTAGCGCGGCGTAGAATTCATCTATCGATTCTCCGGGACTTTGCCGTCTCATTGCGAGTTGGTAGCGTGCGTAGATCTGGTTAACTGGGCGAACATAGATGCTCTTTAGTGCTGCGAATGCCGTCTGGAAATCCTCTGCGTCTTCGATGAGAGGGAAAATCTCCGTGCTTACCCTCGAGTGCAGGACCTGTAGTTTCTGGTCTTCTGTGACCCGGCCGGGGGCCGTTCTGAGGTAGGCCTCGAAACAAGTCTGCCAGTGTTTGAAAACTGCTGCTGAGTTCACTGCGTGGGGGCTGATCCTCAGGCATTCCGGGACGATCCTAAGCTCCATAGTCCTTTAAGCACGCTTAATAAATTGTAGCGCACAAAGACTCACGAGAGACGAATAGAGATGAAGTCGATGAGGCTTTATTAAGCGTGACTTGTTCCCCGCAGTTCAGTAGTAGACTGGCCTGCGGGGGAGAACTCCTGGTTCTTATACTCCGCCTTCAGGGCGGAGCTAGAGGTCAACAGCCAACCAGGACCCGGGATCTGTCAGCTAATGACATCACGGTTTCACAGTCCCACATGACCCCTAATGCATACTACCACACACTGTTCAAGGATATGTTCCAAAAATTTCATAACCTGGATTTTGGGGACATAGATGTTGAGGATTTGTATCGTGGGCAAGGGGAAGTTAATGTGGGTTCCAGCCGGCAGCGTAGAGGGCTGATTAATGATGGTTTTACTGCTTTCCACACGGGAACATCTCTTGTAAACAGCATGGATACTGTAGAGCTGGCCTTGCAGATAAACCAGTTAAAAGGCCAGCTGAGAAAAGTGCTGGGGGAGGGAGGGAGTAATTTGGAGGACCTGAGACAAGGTCAGATCCCCTCATGGATTAGCAACAGGCACTTGGCAGCGCTGCATCCATTCCAGTGTTTTGAGTCCTTGCCAGCTCCGTGCAGCCTCGGAAGCCTACCCGGTACCGGTAGATTGTGGTAGGTCTAACCACACAATCTTGGGGGTGATAGTGAGGATCCCAGTCTTGGGAAGTTCGGCGCAACCGGTGCCGCTGTACCGAGTAGAGAATGTGGGGGTCATTCGTGGGGGAGTGCATATTCGTTACGGGAAGGTCCCGCTGTACGTCATAGTGCGGGAGCAAGCTGTGGCAGGCATTGACCTCTCGGGGTGTCGGAGCCGGGGAGCACAGGTAACCCTGTGTCCTCAGCACATGGGCGCTGGGGTACGGCCTCAGTGCGGGTTCAGAACTGCGGGGGCAGAACCTATAAATTGCACCATGGAGGCGATGGCAGCGAGCCCCGTCAGGCCCCAGGTGGCATATACAGGGAGTGGGACATACTGTGTAACCACTGAAGCCCAACAGTATCAACACGGACCACAGCAGTGGTGTCCAGTACTGTACAGCAGCTTCTGTTTTAAACCCAAGGCAGAGGTCCGTGTGGCACAGCAACGGATATTGCCCATTCCAGAACCCTCCTCAGTTCACACCTCGGTACAGGAAAATATCAGTGACCTACAGCAATATGTGGCCCGGTTCGGGTATGATATTCCCCCCGTTAAAGAAAATTGGAAAGTATTATTGGAAAAAGTAGAACTGTCCCAGAGACATTTCTTCTCCCTTGAACAGAGGGCCCATGAGATAGAAGGGGAGATTGCCACCATAAAACCCCCCGACTGGTGGAACATGGGTTCCTGGATTGTGATCCCAGCCTGGATTCGTATAGCCTCCCATTTGTTAGTGGTGTTTCAATTGTTTGTAGGAGTGTATCTGTGTTATTTTAGTTGTAGATTCAAGCAGCGGAGGAAGAGGAAAGGTTTCCAGCGGGCTCTCGGCCGAAGACGGATTTACAGCCCAGAAGGGGAACCTTTAGTATAGAACATGAATAAAGGGGTTCATTCCCCGCTTGCTTGGGAAATAAATGTAAAGGATTGTATATATACATATTCGCGGGTTTTGTTTCGATTTAATTTAATTATTGTTGCATGTTCAATGACCCTTACGTTTGGGGTCTCGGTGAAATGTGTGTTTTACTGTGATTTTTTTTTTAAATGTGGAGATGATTTGGATTGCTTTAGTATTGCTCCCTTTTCAATGAAATATGGGGTAGTTTAGATTAAGGGATCTGTCCTGGGACTCACAGTTTCGCAAGTTGCTGATGGGGTGCTGGCAGTCACTACAAGAGGAATTTTTGTTGCCCTCAACACTTTTATCGATACAGTCCAAGAAAGTGTGGATGTATCGAAGGGGCATCTGTAAGAATCTCGGGCAACCCCTGGTCCCCTTGGACTGCGAAACCGGACTTTAACCTCAGAAACTGTCAAATGGACACCTTTCTTGGCCAATTTTTCCCAGCAAGCTTGGCTTGCAGGGCTGTCCGTGAGTGTGAAAGGAATGTTTGCAGCAACCCCCCCTGGACTTACAACTCATCAGTAGACAGACAGCACTAATTGGATCAGCAAAGGACACAATGGAAATACTAACAGCCCTGAAACTCCCCCAGCCAAGAAACAATGTGTTGGTAAGAACTCCTTACATATGTTAATGACCTTGTCTCCATCGGAGCTGAAAAACCCATCAGCATAATCAGGTCATAATGGCAACAATCTCGAGCGAATGGCAGAATCGAAAATCCCATCTTCTGAACGAGGTGTGGAAGACCGCGATCTCCCAGGACAATGGAGCGGGCAGGAAGCAGTTTACCCTGGAGGGAAACTGCCCGGAGACTGGAGCTGGCTACCTGGACCTATCAGGAGAAGGGGCGGGACCTGCGGGAACTTTGAAATGTCAACTTACCTGCTCACACAAAAGAAGCTGGATTGGAGCGAAAAAACTTGGATTTTGGACTATAAAAAGGGTGGTCGAACGGCCATTCGATCTCTTAGGATCTTCTGCTCGTGCTGAACTCTCTGCTCCCGCAACATCAGCCTTGGATTGTAAGTATCCCGCAGCAGCTTGCGAAGCTCCCGGGACTAGTATAGTGGTTGAGGCTTTGGGGAAAGGGGGTGCATGCTCCTATTTTGTCCTTTTAAAAGATTGCTAAAATTGTGTATGTAAGTTTTACGTTGTGCTGCAATAGTATTCCTTCCATAGTAATAGTCATTAAAGTATAAGATAATTGTGTGTTTTCTGTATTTGGTGGTGGTTGATCTTGGCAATTAATAAATATATGTGTTTGGATTTTGAATTGGAGTCTGTCTCAATTCCTTCAATCCCTCGCCAACGAGCTCTAGCCAAGTCACTCTATTAAAATACTCCTTACCATAAATCCGGTGTCGAGAACTGAGGGAAATCCCTGGGCGATTCGAACCCGCTCACTCAGGAAAGGCTGCCAGGTACAGGTGGGCAGAGGTTTTCCTTTCCTCTCTTGGGGGCGCTCCTCAGGTGAAGCAGGCGCAGGTGGTAGCGAACCCACCGGAGAGAGAGAGGATCACCCGGGCAGTGGTGGGGCTTGGACGACGGGGTGCCAAGCCTGGTAGAAGCCAACGGGGGTGGAGGTAAAAGGGGATCCCGCTACAAAGTAAGGGTATATGAGTAAGGTTATATAAGTAAGGGTATATAAGGGTATATAAGTAAGGGTATATACATAAGGGTGTATAAGTAAGGGTATATAAGTAAGGGTATATAAGTAAGGGAGTATAAGTAAGGGTATTTCAGTAAGGGTGTATAAGTAAGGGCGTATAAGTAAGGGTGTATAAGTAAGGGTATATAAGTAAGGGTGTATAACTAAGGGTATATAAGTAAGGGTGTATAAGTAAGGGCGTATAAGTAAGGGTGTATAAGTAAGGGTGTATACGTAAGTGTATAAAAGTAAGGGTATATAAGTAAGGGTATATAAGTAAGGGTGTATAAGTAAGGGTATATAAGTAAGGGTATATAAGTAAGGGAGTATAAGTAAGGGTATATAAGTAAGGGTATATAAGTAAGGGTATATAAGTAAGGGTGTATAAGTAAGGGTATATAAGCAAGGGTGTATAAGTAAGGGTATATAAGTAAGGGTATATAAGCAAGGGTGTATAAGTAAGGGTATATAAGTAAGGGTGTATAAGTAAGGGTATATAAGTAAGGGTGTATAAGTAAGGGTATATAAGCAAGGGTGTATAAGTAAGGGTATATAAGTAAGGGTGTATAACTAAGGGTATATAAGTAAGGGTGTATAAGTAAGGGCGTATAAGTAAGGGCGTATAAGTAAGGGCGTATAAGTAAGGATATATAAGTAAGGGTATATAAGTAAGGATATATAAGCAAGGGTGTATAAGTAAGGGTATATAAGTAAGGGTATATAAGTAAGGGTATATAAGTCAGGGTGTATAAGTAAGGGTATATACGTAAGGGTATATACGTAAGGGTATATAAGTAAGGGTATATAAGTAAGGGTGTATAAGTAAGGGTATATAAGTAAGGGTGTATAAGTAAGGGTATATAAGTAAGGGTATATAAGCAAGGGTGTATAAGTAAGGGTATATAAGTAAGGGTGTATAAGTAAGGGTGTATAAGTAAGGGTATATACGTAAGTGTATAAAAGTAAAGGTATATAAGTAAGGGTATATAAGCAAGGGTGTATAAGTAAGGGAATATAAGCAAGGGTATATAAGTAAGGGTATATAAGTAAGGGTGTATAAGTAAGGGTATATAAGTAAGGGTGTATAAGTAAGGGTGTATAAGTAAGGGTGTATAAGTAAGGGTATATAAGTAAGGGTGTATAAGTAAGGGCGTATAAGTAAGGGCGTATAAGTAAGGGCGTATAAGTAAGGGTGTATAAGTAAGGGTGTATAAGGGTGTATATGTAAGGGTGTGTAAGTAAGGGTATATAAGTAAGGGTGTATAAGTAAGGGTATATAAGTAAGGGTGTATAAGTAAGGGTGTATAAGTAAGGGTGTATAAGTAAGGGTATATAAGTAAGGGTATATAAGTAAGGGTATATAAGTAAGGGTGTATAAGTAAGGGTATATAAGTAAGGGTGTATAAGTAAGGGTATATAAGCAAGGGTGTATAAGTAAGGGTATATAAGTAAGGGTGTATAACTAAGGGTATATAAGTAAGGGCGTATAAGTAAGGGCGTATAAGTAAGGGCGTATAAGTAAGGATATATAAGTAAGGGTATATAAGTAAGGATATATAAGCAAGGGTGTATAAGTAAGGGTATATAAGTAAGGGTATATAAGTAAGGGTGTATAAGTAAGGGTATATACGTAAGGGTATATACGTAAGGGTATATAAGTAAGGGTATATAAGTAAGGGTGTATAAGTAAGGGTATATAAGTAAGGGTGTATAAGTAAGGGTATATAAGTAAGGGTATATAAGCAAGGGTGTATAAGTAAGGGTATATAAGTAAGGGTGTATAAGTAAGGGTGTATAAGTAAGGGTATATACGTAAGTGTATAAAAGTAAAGGTATATAAGTAAGGGTATATAAGCAAGGGTGTATAAGTAAGGGAATATAAGCAAGGGTATATAAGTAAGGGTATATAAGTAAGGGTGTATAAGTAAGGGTATATAAGTAAGGGTGTATAAGTAAGGGTATATAAGTAAGGGTGTATAAGTAAGGGTATATAAGTAAGGGTGTATAAGTAAGGGCGTATAAGTAAGGGCGTATAAGTAAGGGTGTATAAGTAAGGGTATATAAGGGTGTATATGTAAGGGTGTGTAAGTAAGGGTATATAAGTAAGGGTGTATAAGTAAGGGTATATAAGTAAGGGTGTATAAGTAAGGGTGTATAAGTAAGGGTGTATAAGTAAGGGTATATAAGTAAGGGTATATAAGTAAGGGTTTATAGGTAAGGGTGCATAAGTAAGGGTATATAAGTAAGGGTGTATAAGTAAGGGTATATAAGTAAGGGTGTATAAGTAAGGGTGTATAAGTAAGGGTGTATAAGTAAGGGTGTATCAGTAAGGGTATATAAGTAAGGGTATATATGTAAGGGTGTGTAAGTAAGGGTATATAAGTAAGGGTGTATAAGTAAGGGTATATAAGTGAGGGTTTATAAGTAAGGGTGTATCAGTAAGGGTGTATCAGTAAGGGTGTATAAGTAAGGGTGTATCAGTAAGGGTGTATAAGTAAGGGTATATATGTAAGGGTATATAAGTAAGGGTGTATAAGTAAGGGCGTATAAGTAAGGGTGTATAAGTAAGGGTGTATAAGTAAGGGCGTATAAGTAAGGGTGTATAAGTAAGGGTGTATACGTAAGTGTATAAAAGTAAGGGTATATAAGTAAGGGTATATAAGTAAGGGTGTATAAGTAAGGGTATATAAGTAAGGGTATATAAGTAAGGGAGTATAAGTAAGGGTATATAAGTAAGGGTGTATAAGTAAGGGTATATAAGTAAGGGTGTATAACTAAGGGTATATAAGTAAGGGTGTATAAGTAAGGGCGTATAAGTAAGGGTGTATAAGTAAGGGTGTATACGTAAGTGTATAAAAGTAAGGGTATATAAGTAAGGGTATATAAGTAAGGGTGTATAAGTAAGGGTATATAAGTAAGGGTATATAAGTAAGGGAGTATAAGTAAGGGTATATAAGTAAGGGTGTATAAGTAAGGGTATATAAGCAAGGGTGTATAAGTAAGGGTATATAAGTAAGGGTATATAAGCAAGGGTGTATAAGTAAGGGTATATAAGTAAGGGTGTATAAGTAAGGGTATATAAGTAAGGGTGTATAAGTAAGGGTATATAAGCAAGGGTGTATAAGTAAGGGTATATAAGTAAGGGTGTATAACTAAGGGTATATAAGTAAGGGTGTATAAGTAAGGGCGTATAAGTAAGGGCGTATAAGTAAGGGCGTATAAGTAAGGATATATAAGTAAGGGTATATAAGTAAGGATATATAAGCAAGGGTGTATAAGTAAGGGTATATAAGTAAGGGTATATAAGTAAGGGTATATAAGTCAGGGTGTATAAGTAAGGGTATATACGTAAGGGTATATACGTAAGGGTATATAAGTAAGGGTATATAAGTAAGGGTGTATAAGTAAGGGTATATAAGTAAGCGTGTATAAGTAAGGGTATATAAGTAAGGTTATATAAGCAAGGGTGTATAAGTAAGGGTATATAAGTAAGGGTGTATAAGTAAGGGTGTATAAGTAAGGGTATATACGTAAGTGTATAAAAGTAAAGGTATATAAGTAAGGGTATATAAGCAAGGGTGTATAAGTAAGGGAATATAAGCAAGGGTATATAAGTAAGGGTATATAAGTAAGGGTGTATAAGTAAGGGTATATAAGTACGGGTGTATAAGTAAGGGTATATAAGTAAGGGTGTATAAGTAAGGGTATATAAGTAAGGGTGTATAAGTAAGGGCGTATAAGTAAGGGCGTATAAGTAAGGGCGTATAAGTAAGGGTGTATAAGTAAGGGTGTATACGTAAGTGTATAAAAGTAAGGGTATATAAGTAAGGGTATATAAGTAAGGGTGTATAAGTAAGGGTATATAAGTAAGGGTATATAAGTAAGGGAGTATAAGTAAGGGTATATAAGTAAGGGTGTATAAGTAAGGGTATATAAGTAAGGGTGTATAACTAAGGGTATATAAGTAAGGGTGTATAAGTAAGGGCGTATAAGTAAGGGTGTATAAGTAAGGGTGTATACGTAAGTGTATAAAAGTAAGGGTATATAAGTAAGGGTATATAAGTAAGGGTGTATAAGTAAGGGTATATAAGTAAGGGTATATAAGTAAGGGAGTATAAGTAAGGGTATATAAGTAAGGGTGTATAAGTAAGGGTATATAAGCAAGGGTGTATAAGTAAGGGTATATAAGTAAGGGTATATAAGCAAGGGTGTATAAGTAAGGGTATATAAGTAAGGGTGTATAAGTAAGGGTATATAAGTAAGGGTGTATAAGTAAGGGTATATAAGCAAGGGTGTATAAGTAAGGGTATATAAGTAAGGGTGTATAACTAAGGGTATATAAGTAAGGGTGTATAAGTAAGGGCGTATAAGTAAGGGCGTATAAGTAAGGGCGTATAAGTAAGGATATATAAGTAAGGGTATATAAGTAAGGATATATAAGCAAGGGTGTATAAGTAAGGGTATATAAGTAAGGGTATATAAGTAAGGGTATATAAGTCAGGGTGTATAAGTAAGGGTATATACGTAAGGGTATATACGTAAGGGTATATAAGTAAGGGTATATAAGTAAGGGTGTATAAGTAAGGGTATATAAGTAAGCGTGTATAAGTAAGGGTATATAAGTAAGGGTATATAAGCAAGGGTGTATAAGTAAGGGTATATAAGTAAGGGTGTATAAGTAAGGGTGTATAAGTAAGGGTATATACGTAAGTGTATAAAAGTAAAGGTATATAAGTAAGGGTATATAAGCAAGGGTGTATAAGTAAGGGAATATAAGCAAGGGTATATAAGTAAGGGTATATAAGTAAGGGTGTATAAGTAAGGGTATATAAGTACGGGTGTATAAGTAAGGGTATATAAGTAAGGGTGTATAAGTAAGGGTATATAAGTAAGGGTGTATAAGTAAGGGCGTATAAGTAAGGGCGTATAAGTAAGGGCGTATAAGTAAGGGTGTATAAGTAAGGGTGTATAAGGGTGTATATGTAAGGGTGTGTAAGTAAGGGTATATAAGTAAGGGTGTATAAGTAAGGGTATATAAGTAAGGGTGTATAAGTAAGGGTGTATAAGTAAGGGTGTATAAGTAAGGGTATATAAGTAAGGGTATATAAGTAAGGGTATATAAGTAAGGGTGTATAAGTAAGGGTATATAAGTAAGGGTGTATAAGTAAGGGTATATAAGTAAGGGTGTATAAGGGTATATAAGTAAGGGTATATAAGTAAGGGTGTATAAGTAAGGGTATATAAGTAAGGGTG
This sequence comes from Scyliorhinus torazame, assembly GCF_047496885.1. Taxonomy (NCBI): domain Eukaryota; kingdom Metazoa; phylum Chordata; class Chondrichthyes; order Carcharhiniformes; family Scyliorhinidae; genus Scyliorhinus; species Scyliorhinus torazame. The sequence continues at coordinate 420,152,320 of NC_092707.1, forward strand.
TATAAGTAAGGGTGTATAAGTAAGGGTGTATAAGTAAGGGTATATAAGTAAGGGTATATAAGTAAGGGTTTATAGGTAAGGGTGCATAAGTAAGGGTATATAAGTAAGGGTGTATAAGTAAGGGTATATAAGTAAGGGTGTATAAGTAAGGGTGTATAAGTAAGGGTGTATAAGTAAGGGTGTATCAGTAAGGGTATATAAGTAAGGGTATATATGTAAGGGTGTGTAAGTAAGGGTATATAAGTAAGGGTGTATAAGTAAGGGTATATAAGTGAGGGTTTATAAGTAAGGGTGTATCAGTAAGGGTGTATCAGTAAGGGTGTATAAGTAAGGGTGTATCAGTAAGGGTGTATAAGTAAGGGTATATATGTAAGGGTATATAAGTAAGGGTGTATAAGTAAGGGCGTATAAGTAAGGGTGTATAAGTAAGGGTGTATAAGTAAGGGCGTATAAGTAAGGGTGTATAAGTAAGGGTGTATACGTAAGTGTATAAAAGTAAGGGTATATAAGTAAGGGTATATAAGTAAGGGTGTATAAGTAAGGGTATATAAGTAAGGGTATATAAGTAAGGGAGTATAAGTAAGGGTATATAAGTAAGGGTGTATAAGTAAGGGTATATAAGTAAGGGTGTATAACTAAGGGTATATAAGTAAGGGTGTATAAGTAAGGGCGTATAAGTAAGGGTGTATAAGTAAGGGTGTATACGTAAGTGTATAAAAGTAAGGGTATATAAGTAAGGGTATATAAGTAAGGGTGTATAAGTAAGGGTATATAAGTAAGGGTATATAAGTAAGGGAGTATAAGTAAGGGTATATAAGTAAGGGTGTATAAGTAAGGGTATATAAGCAAGGGTGTATAAGTAAGGGTATATAAGTAAGGGTATATAAGCAAGGGTGTATAAGTAAGGGTATATAAGTAAGGGTGTATAAGTAAGGGTATATAAGTAAGGGTGTATAAGTAAGGGTATATAAGCAAGGGTGTATAAGTAAGGGTATATAAGTAAGGGTGTATAACTAAGGGTATATAAGTAAGGGTGTATAAGTAAGGGCGTATAAGTAAGGGCGTATAAGTAAGGGCGTATAAGTAAGGATATATAAGTAAGGATATATAAGCAAGGGTGTATAAGTAAGGGTATATAAGTAAGGGTATATAAGTAAGGGTATATAAGTCAGGGTGTATAAGTAAGGGTATATACGTAAGGGTATATACGTAAGGGTATATAAGTAAGGGTATATAAGTAAGGGTGTATAAGTAAGGGTATATAAGTAAGGGTGTATAAGTAAGGGTATATAAGTAAGGGTATATAAGCAAGGGTGTATAAGTAAGGGTATATAAGTAAGGGTGTATAAGTAAGGGTGTATAAGTAAGGGTATATACGTAAGTGTATAAAAGTAAAGGTATATAAGTAAGGGTATATAAGCAAGGGTGTATAAGTAAGGGAATATAAGCAAGGGTATATAAGTAAGGGTATATAAGTAAGGGTGTATAAGTAAGGGTATATAAGTAAGGGTGTATAAGTAAGGGTATATAAGTAAGGGTGTATAAGTAAGGGTATATAAGTAAGGGTGTATAAGTAAGGGCGTATAAGTAAGGGCGTATAAGTAAGGGCGTATAAGTAAGGGTGTATAAGTAAGGGTGTATAAGGGTGTATATGTAAGGGTGTGTAAGTAAGGGTATATAAGTAAGGGTGTATAAGTAAGGGTATATAAGTAAGGGTGTATATGTAAGGGTGTATAAGTAAGGGTGTATAAGTAAGGGTATATAAGTAAGGGTATATAAGTAAGGGCGTATAAGTAAGGGCGTATAAGTAAGGGCGTATAAGTAAGGGTATATAAGTAAGGGTGTATAAGGGTATATAAGTAAGGGTATATAAGTAAGGGTGTATAAGTAAGGGTATATAAGTAAGGGTGTATAAGTAAGGGTGTATAAGTAAGGGTGTATAAGTAAGGGTATATAAGTAAGGGTATATAAGTAAGGGTTTATAGGTAAGGGTGCATAAGTAAGGGTATATAAGTAAGGGTGTATAAGTAAGGGTATATAAGTAAGGGTGTATAAGTAAGGGTGTATAAGTAAGGGTGTATAAGTAAGGGTGTATCAGTAAGGGTATATAAGTAAGGGTATATATGTAAGGGTGTGTAAGTAAGGGTATATAAGTAAGGGTGTATAAGTAAGGGTATATAAGTGAGGGTTTATAAGTAAGGGTGTATCAGTAAGGGTGTATCAGTAAGGGTGTATAAGTAAGGGTGTATCAGTAAGGGTGTATAAGTAAGGGTATATATGTAAGGGTATATAAGTAAGGGTGTATAAGTAAGGGCGTATAAGTAAGGGTGTATAAGTAAGGGTGTATAAGTAAGGGCGTATAAGTAAGGGTGTATAAGTAAGGGTGTATACGTAAGTGTATAAAAGTAAGGGTATATAAGTAAGGGTATATAAGTAAGGGTGTATAAGTAAGGGTATATAAGTAAGGGTATATAAGTAAGGGAGTATAAGTAAGGGTATATAAGTAAGGGTGTATAAGTAAGGGTATATAAGTAAGGGTGTATAACTAAGGGTATATAAGTAAGGGTGTATAAGTAAGGGCGTATAAGTAAGGGTATATAAGTAAGGGTGTATAAGGGTATATAAGTAAGGGTATATAAGTAAGGGTGTATAAGTAAGGGTATATAAGTAAGGGTGTATAAGTAAGGGTGTATAAGTAAGGGTGTATAAGTAAGGGTATATAAGTAAGGGTATATAAGTAAGGGTTTATAGGTAAGGGTGCATAAGTAAGGGTATATAAGTAAGGGTGTATAAGTAAGGGTATATAAGTAAGGGTGTATAAGTAAGGGTGTATAAGTAAGGGTGTATAAGTAAGGGTGTATCAGTAAGGGTATATAAGTAAGGGTATATATGTAAGGGTGTGTAAGTAAGGGTATATAAGTAAGGGTGTATAAGTAAGGGTATATAAGTGAGGGTTTATAAGTAAGGGTGTATCAGTAAGGGTGTATCAGTAAGGGTGTATAAGTAAGGGTGTATCAGTAAGGGTGTATAAGTAAGGGTATATATGTAAGGGTATATAAGTAAGGGTGTATAAGTAAGGGCGTATAAGTAAGGGTGTATAAGTAAGGGTGTATAAGTAAGGGCGTATAAGTAAGGGTGTATAAGTAAGGGTGTATACGTAAGTGTATAAAAGTAAGGGTATATAAGTAAGGGTATATAAGTAAGGGTGTATAAGTAAGGGTATATAAGTAAGGGTATATAAGTAAGGGAGTATAAGTAAGGGTATATAAGTAAGGGTGTATAAGTAAGGGTATATAAGTAAGGGTGTATAACTAAGGGTATATAAGTAAGGGTATATAAGTAAGGGTGTATAAGTAAGGGTATATAAGTAAGGGTATATAAGTAAGGGAGTATAAGTAAGGGTATATAAGTAAGGGTGTATAAGTAAGGGTATATAAGCAAGGGTGTATAAGTAAGGGTATATAAGTAAGGGTATATAAGCAAGGGTGTATAAGTAAGGGTATATAAGTAAGGGTGTATAAGTAAGGGTATATAAGTAAGGGTGTATAAGTAAGGGTATATAAGCAAGGGTGTATAAGTAAGGGTATATAAGTAAGGGTGTATAACTAAGGGTATATAAGTAAGGGTGTATAAGTAAGGGCGTATAAGTAAGGGCGTATAAGTAAGGGCGTATAAGTAAGGATATATAAGTAAGGGTATATAAGTAAGGATATATAAGCAAGGGTGTATAAGTAAGGGTATATAAGTAAGGGTATATAAGTAAGGGTATATAAGTCAGGGTGTATAAGTAAGGGTATATACGTAAGGGTATATACGTAAGGGTATATAAGTAAGGGTATATAAGTAAGGGTGTATAAGTAAGGGTATATAAGTAAGGGTGTATAAGTAAGGGTATATAAGTAAGGGTATATAAGCAAGGGTGTATAAGTAAGGGTATATAAGTAAGGGTGTATAAGTAAGGGTGTATAAGTAAGGGTATATACGTAAGTGTATAAAAGTAAAGGTATATAAGTAAGGGTATATAAGCAAGGGTGTATAAGTAAGGGAATATAAGCAAGGGTATATAAGTAAGGGTATATAAGTAAGGGTGTATAAGTAAGGGTATATAAGTAAGGGTGTATAAGTAAGGGTATATAAGTAAGGGTATATAAGTAAGGGTGTATAAGTAAGGGCGTATAAGTAAGGGCGTATAAGTAAGGGCGTATAAGTAAGGGTGTATAAGTAAGGGTGTATAAGGGTGTATATGTAAGGGTGTGTAAGTAAGGGTATATAAGTAAGGGTGTATAAGTAAGGGTATATAAGTAAGGGTGTATATGTAAGGGTGTATAAGTAAGGGTGTATAAGTAAGGGTATATAAGTAAGGGTATATAAGTAAGGGTATATAAGTAAGGGTGTATAAGTAAGGGTATATAAGTAAGGGTGTATAAGTAAGGGTATATAAGCAAGGGTGTATAAGTAAGGGTATATAAGTAAGGGTGTATAACTAAGGGTATATAAGTAAGGGCGTATAAGTAAGGGCGTATAAGTAAGGGCGTATAAGTAAGGATATATAAGTAAGGGTATATAAGTAAGGGTATATAAGCAAGGGTGTATAAGTAAGGGTATATAAGTAAGGGTATATAAGTAAGGGTATATAAGTAAGGGTATATAAGTCAGGGTGTATAAGTAAGGGTATATACGTAAGGGTATATACGTAAGGGTATATAAGTAAGGGTATATAAGTAAGGGTGTATAAGTAAGGGTATATAAGTAAGGGTGTATAAGTAAGGGTATATAAGTAAGGGTATATAAGCTAGGGTGTATAAGTAAGGGTATATAAGTAAGGGTGTATAAGTAAGGGTGTATAAGTAAGGGTATATACGTAAGTGTATAAAAGTAAAGGTATATAAGTAAGGGTATATAAGCAAGGGTGTATAAGTAAGGGAATATAAGCAAGGGTATATAAGTAAGGGTATATAAGTAAGGGTGTATAAGTAAGGGTATATAAGTAAGGGTGTATAAGTAAGGGTATATAAGTAAGGGTGTATAAGTAAGGGTATATAAGTAAGGGTGTATAAGTAAGGGCGTATAAGTAAGGGCGTATAAGTAAGGGTGTATAAGTAAGGGTATATAAGGGTGTATATGTAAGGGTGTGTAAGTAAGGGTATATAAGTAAGGGTGTATAAGTAAGGGTATATAAGTAAGGGTGTATAAGTAAGGGTATATAAGTAAGGGTATATAAGTAAGGGTTTATAGGTAAGGGTGCATAAGTAAGGGTATATAAGTAAGGGTGTATAAGTAAGGGTATATAAGTAAGGGTGTATAAGTAAGGGTGTATAAGTAAGGGTGTATAAGTAAGGGTGTATCAGTAAGGGTATATAAGTAAGGGTATATATGTAAGGGTGTGTAAGTAAGGGTATATAAGTAAGGGTGTATAAGTAAGGGTATATAAGTGAGGGTTTATAAGTAAGGGTGTATCAGTAAGGGTGTATCAGTAAGGGTGTATAAGTAAGGGTGTATCAGTAAGGGTGTATAAGTAAGGGTATATATGTAAGGGTATATAAGTAAGGGTATAGAAGGGTATATAAGTAAGGGTATATAAGTAAGGGTGTATAAGTAAGGGTGTATAAGTAAGGGTATATAAGTAAGGGTGTATAAGTAAGGGTATATAAGGGTGTATATGTAAGGGCGTGTAAGTAAGGGTATATAAGTAAGGGTGTATAAGTAAGGGTATATAAGTAAGTGTATATAAGTAAGGGTGTATCAGTAAGGGTGTATCAGTAAGGGTGTATAAGTAAGGGTGTATCAGTAAGGGTATATAAGTAAGGGTGTATAAGTAAGGGTATATAAGTAAAGGTATATAAGTAAGGGTATATAAGGGTATATAAGTAAGGGTGTATAAGTAAGGGTGTATAAGTAAGGGTGTATAAGTAAGGGTATATAAGTAAGGGTATATAAGTAAGGGTGTATAAGTAAGGGTATATAAGTAAGGGTGTATAAGTAAGGGTGTATCAGTAAGGGTATATAAGTAAGGGTATATATGTAAGGGTGTGTAAGTAAGGGTATATAAGTAAGGGTGTATAAGTAAGAGTATATAAGTGAGGGTGTATAAGTAAGGGTGTATCAGTAAGGGTGTATCAGTAAGGGTGTATAAGTAAGGGTGTATCAGTAAGGGTGTATAAGTAAGGGTATATATGTAAGGGTATATAAGTAAGGGTATAGAAGGGTATATAAGTAAGGGTATATAAGTAAGGGTGTATAAGTAAGGGTGTATAAGTAAGGGTGTATAAGTAAGGGTATATAAGGGTGTATATGTAAGGGTGTGTAAGTAAGGGTATATAAGTAAGGGTGTATAAGTAAGATATATAAGTAAGGGTATATAAGTAAGGTTGTATCAGTAAGGGTGTATCAGTAAGGGTGTATAATAAGGGTGTATCAGTAAGGGTATATAAGTAAGGGTGTATAAGTAAGGGTATATAAGCAAAGGTATATTAGTAAGGGTATATAAGGGTATATAAGTAAGGGTGTATAAGTAAGGGTGTATAAGTAAGGGTATATAAGTAAGGGTGTATAAGTAAGGGTATATAAGTAAGGGTGTATAAGGGTATATAAGTAAGGGTATATAAGTAAGGGTGTATCAGTAAGGGTATATAAGTAACGGTGTATAAGTAAGGGTGTGTAAGGGTGTATAAGTAAGGGTATATAAGTAAGGGTATATAAGTAAGGGTGTGTAAGTAAGGGTGTATAAGTAAGGGTGTATAAGTAAGGGTATATAAGTAAAGGTATAAATGTAAGGGTGTATAAGTAAGGGTGTATCAGTAAGGGTGTGTAAGTAAGGTTATATAAGTAAGGGTATATAAGGGTATATAAGTAAGGGTGTATCAGTAAGGGTATATAAGTAAGGGTGTGTAAGTAAGGGTATATAAGTAAGGGTATATAAGTAAGGGTATATAAGTAAGGGTGTATAAGTAAGGGTGTATAAGTAAGGGTATATAAGTAAGGGTATATAAGTAAGGGTGTATCAGTAAGGGTATATAAGTAAGGGTGTGTAAGTAAGGGTGTGTAAGTAAGGGTATATAAGTAAGGGTATATAAGTAAGGGTGTATCAGTAAGGGTGTATAAGTAAGGGTATATAAGTAAGGGTATATAAGGGTATATAAGTAAGGGTGTGTAAGTAAGGGTGTGTAAGTAAGGGTATATAAGTAAGGGTGTATCAGTAAGGGTATATAAGTAAGGGTATATAATGGTATATAAGTAAGGGTATATAAGTAAGGGTGTGTAAGTAATGGTGTGTAAGTAAGGGTGTGTAAGTAAGGGTGTATAAGTAAGGGTGTGTAAGTAAGGGTGTATCAGTAAGGGTATATAAGTAAGGGTATATAAGTAAGGGTGTATAAGTATGGGTATATAAGTAAGGGTGTATAAGTAAGGGTGTATAAGTAAGGGTATATAAGTAAGGGTATATAAGTAAGGGTATATAAGTAAGGGTGTATAAGTATGGGTATATAAGTAAGGGTATATAAGTAAGGGTATATAAGTACGGGTATTATGGGGTAAAAGAACAAAGGGAAGTGAGAATTGCAGCGGTGAGGCGTGGGCAGGAGGGGGCCAGGAACACCCCACGTGGGACGGTTGTCGGGATAGTTACCCCAACAGCACCAAACCTAGTTGAAGACGAGGACGACAGTGTTGAGTGGGGCAGCTCAGATGGAGAAACCTAGAGGGGAGGATATTGCGGGGGTGAATATACATCTCCTCCCCCTTACGAGGAGAAGAGTGAGCTGCAGCCCATGACCCCTGTACTAGGAGTAAGAAAGACGGTGGCCGGACAGACCACTGAGCAACAAATCCAGATTTAGCCCAGCCCTTCCACTAGTATTGCGACAATCAGGGGGGGGGACATTGTACAGCAATAGTGGGTCAGAACACGGGTATAGAATGCAGCCAGTTGCACATTATTCCACAAAGCGGAGTGCCATAGCGGCAGGATTACACCGACACACACAGGCTTTAGACCCCACCACGGGGGCCATTGAGGTCTCCAACCCCATGGTGCTCTTCCAGCCCATTCTCCTCCACTCCCCTCACTCCATTCAGTGATTCGGAGCCGGGAAGCTGTGGGCAGTTTCAGGCAGCCGCCGGGCCAAGTGGGGACGTGTGCTCCTCCCGAGGATAGACACAGGTAGCGTGAGGGGGGCCCACGGACCGCATGGGTGGTCGTGGACAGAACCGGTGCGGCACGAAGAGGGAGCCAGACCCCAGGGGCTCAGTCAGCTCAAGTGGCAGAATCAATAACCCTCAGCCAAGCATTGCGAGTAGCTCCGGGAAAGAGGGCGAACATTTATACCGACAGCCGGTGCACATTCGGGGGGGGGGCGGGGGCTGACTATGATAGCTTGGGCTAGGCGGGGGTACATACTCTCCGGGGGGGGGGGGGTGCAGGAGAACGAAACAAAAGCAATTGTCGGGTGCGGGGCAGACACAGATAACAGGAGAAATACACTCAGCGGCTGCGAAGGAAGCAACAGAGGAATGTGAATGAGAGGGGGCTGCAAGGGGTTCAGGTAACATTTGGAGGAGAGAGGGGTGTGTAGGAGCCCCATAAGGCAGACCTTATTGAAGGTATGTCATAGTCTATTGCACATCGGGAGAGACAAAATGATTAATCAGATGAGCTGGTGTTGGTGGTGGAGAGGCCTGGGGAGAGAGGTAGCCAGACACTGCCAACAGTGTATATAGTCTGTGCCCAGTGTGAGCCGGGAAAGTCTCCCAGGAGAAGGCTGGGGTACCAAGCCACACCGCAGGGGCCTTGGGGACAGTTACAGACTGTACTAGACCGCTCCCCCATTCTCAGAACAAGGGGTACTGCCTGGAGTTGATAGACCGATTCACCTGGTGGATGGAGGCATTTCCCTGCAGGTGATAGAAAGGACCCTTAAAAACAGCCGAACCAATGCCTGAGAGGCTGGTTTCGCACAGTGGGCTAAACAGCCGGCTTGTAATGCAGGACAAGACCAGCAGCACGCGTTCAATTCCCGCACCAGCCTCCCTGAACTGGTGCCGGAATGTGGCGACTAGGGGCTTTTCACAGTAACTTCATTGAAGCCGACTTCTGAGAATAAGCGATTAAAAAAAAACGGACATGTCATAGATTATCATAGAATTTACAGTGCAGAAGGAGGCCATTCGGCCCATCGAGTCTGCACCAGCTCTTGGAAAGAGCACCCTACCCACGGTCAACACCGCCACCCTATCCCCATAACCCCACCCAACACTAAGGGCAATTTTGGAAACTAAGGGCAATTTATCATGGCCAATCCACCTAACCCGCACATCTTTGGACTGTGGGAGGAAACCGGAGCACCCGGAGGAAACCCACGCACACACGGGGAGGATGTGTAGACTCCGCACAGACAGTGACCCAAGCCAGAATCGAACCTGGGACCCTGGAGCTGTGAAGCAATTGTGCTATCCACAATGCTACCGTGCTGCCCCAAATGTATGGCCAAGGTTTTACCTGTCATCTTAATGAAAATGCCAGTCACCAGGGCAAGAGGGACGGGATTGACACCCTTTGAGGTAATGAGCGGGAGGGCCATGGCACTCCCAGAGGATACTCCCACAGTAACCGGAGGCGCGGGAGTTTACAATGCAAGCGAAGAGTATCCGGTTTTGTCAGACACCTAGCCGAGCAGCTGCAGAGCCTAAAAGGGGAAGTGGGAGATATGCAGAGAATTAAAGACTGGGACAAGGAAAAGGACTGCATCACAACTCAGAACCCCAAGGCGGGGGGGGGGGGTAAGGTAATGGTTAAAATGCTCCCTGGGTGAGCAGGTTTGCAGGCTCGATGGGTCGGGCTCTACAGGGCGATTGTTTCAGGAGACACCTCCGCGCTGATAGATATATTTTTTTCTTCTTTTATTTTAAATTTAGGGTACCCAATTATTTTTTTCCCAATTAAGGGGCAATTTAGTGTGGCCAATCCACCTACCCTGCGCATCTCTGTGTTGTGGGGGTGAAACCCACGCAGACACGGGGAGAATGTGCAAACTCCACACGGACAGTGACCCAGAGCTGGGAACAAGCCCAGGTGGTCATCACCGCAGTCCCAGTGCTACCCCCTGTGCCACATGCCGCTCTGTGCTCTGATTGGTATGAAGGGCTTGCCGAGGTGGAAGCATTGCACTCGAGTTAAACGATGTAACGAACCCAAAGATGCCTAACGTCCCTCTGGCTGGTGGGGATAATCTTACCATTTTCCAGGTTCCTGCTTCCATTGATGGCCACCACGAGGGTCCGGGAGGCCCCGACCGTCCACGTGGAGGGAGATGTCTGCCTGCGCCGGGGCAGTATGTCCAGCTTCCCCGCGGAGGAACAGGGCAATGGATCAAGAAGCCCCGCACCTGGACATCAGAGTGGGTGACTCCCGCCAGCCATCGGACCCAAGTCATAACACCCGCATGGGGAAGGCGGTGACCAATCACCCTGTGCTCGTGCCCCTCGACCAACCCGGGATCCCGGGCTTATGGGACTGAGTATGCACTGACTGCCATGAATCTACAGGGACAAGGGCTCCTGCAGGCCTTGGATGGAATAGCTGCAGACATCATTAACACCGCCAGGGCACAGAGAAGGGAAGAGGCTGTGATCCTCTGGCTGGAGATTTGAGTAACAGTGTCTGGGCTCATATTGAGGATGTGAGATTGGGAACTATCCCACGGCAAAAGGTACAAAAGGTGAAGTCACACGGGATCAGGGGTGAGCTGGCAAGGTGGATACAGAACTGGCTAGGCCATAGAAGGCAGAGGGTAGCAATGGAAGGATGCTTTTCTAATTGGAGGGCTGTGACCAGTGGTGTTCCACAGGGATCAGTGCTGGGACCTTTGCTCTTTGTAGTATATATAAATGATTTGGAGGAAAATGTAACTGGTCTGATTAGTAAGTTTGCAGACGACACAAAGGTTGGTGGAATTGCGGATAGCGATGAGGACTGTCAGAGGATACAGCAGGATTTAGATTGTCTGGAGACTTGGGCGGAGAGATGGCAGATGGAGTTTAATCCGGACAAATGTGAGGTAATGCATTTTGGAAGGTCTAATGCAGGTAGGGAATATACAGTGAATGGTAGAACCCTCAAGAGTATTGAAAGTCAGAGAGATCTAAGTGTACAGGTCCACAGGTCACTGAAAGGGGCAACACAGGTGGAGAAGGTAGTCAAGAAGGCATACAGCATGCTTGCCTTCACTGGCCGGGGAATTGAGTATAAGAATTGGCAAGTCATGTTGCAGCTGTATAGAACCTTAGTTAGGCCACACTTGGAGTATAGTGTTCAATTCTGGTCGCCACACTACCAGAAGGATATGGAGGCTTTAGAGAGGGTGCAGAAGAGATTTACCAGTATGTTGCCTGGTATGGAGGGCATTAGCTATGAGGAGCGGTTGAATAAACTCGGTTTGTTCTCACTGGAACGACGGAGGTTGAGGGGCATAGACAGAGTGGATAGAGGCTTTTCCCCAGGGTAGAGGGGTCAATTACTAGGGGGCATAGGTTTAAGGTGAGAGTGGCAAGGTTTAGAGTAGATGTACGAGGCAAGTTTTTTACGCAGAGGGTAGTGGGTGCCTGGAACTCGCTACCGGAGGAGGTGGTGGAAGCAGGGACGATAGTGACATTTAAGGAGCATCTTGACAAATACATGAATAGGATGGGAATAGAGGGATACGGACCCAGGAAGTGTAGAAGATTGTAGTTTAGTCGGGCAGCATGGTCGGCACGGGCTTGGAGGGCCGAAGGGCCTGTTCCTGTGCTGTACATTTCTTTGTTCCTTGGCACTTATTCACCTCACGATATAAAATAAACGTTCTGAATAGATACAGGGACAGGCACGAGCTGGTGGTCACCCGACCTGTGGGGGACCAGTAGGGGGAGGGATAAAATTCATTCTGGCAGTCCCACAGGAGAACCCCTCGAAGGGAAGCTTTAAGGATAGTTACAGGTTTGAATCACTGGGGACAGTGCAGGAGGGCTGGACTTACCGGACTGGACCCAGGGGGTACATGGCGCACAAAGGAGGCTTGGAATACATGAGCACTGATGACTGCTGCTCGGAGTCCGCCCATTACATAGTCCGTGCATGGAAGACACTTGAACCCCTGTCAAATCACAGCAAGGTGATGCACTAAGCGTCAAGAACCACAAAGACATGTGAGACTCTAACCAAGGCTTTAATACACGACATAGAAAGCTTACCCGACACAGACGACCCCAGACAAAATGGGTCAGGTCTCAGAAGCTGGGTCTTATACCTAACTCCCGGGGGAGTGGCCAAGGCGGAGCTCTCCGTGGCCAGGTCGGGTTACATACAGGTGACCGAACCTCTACAGAGCTACAGTACAATACACAGTACCATACACAGGATTACAGGGCCACGTTACACACAACTATTATACAACTATGTACAATGCTAGGGAAGTACAGTGGTGTATCACCACACAAGGTATTAGTCGATGTTCTGCCATTAAAGGAAGCTTTCAAAGCCACACAGGTAGGCCCGATCCAGTGGTGTTTCACCACACCCGAGGCGGAGATAATCTCAGTGGGCCTGCTTTGTGGCCGCAGCCACAGCTTCTGTGTAAGTGACGGACCCTTTAACCGTGCAAGAGTTTCACCTTCCAGGAAGGACATCAGGTTACCTATTTGGGGCCTGATGGGATAATTCTTTGTACATCGACGAGACACCTGGCAACATAATCAGACAGGCCATGCACAGGGCAACTCGCTCAGGAGTATGTCAGGTACTCAAAGAACAGACGGGCAAGGGAAGAATGCAGGTAAACCTAGCAATACAGACAGCCACTCCAGGAGGACTCTCCGGGACACACCATTGGAGGGACATGTTCTTTCCAGGGTCAGCAGGAAACCGATTGACCAATGGGTGGGAGGTGTTTCGAATGGGGATGACCCATTCACGGGCGTAGTTCTGGCATGGGCAACCATCATGTGCTGTCAGCAACGCAAAAGGGACAAAGTTAAGACCCTGTGCCCATTCCAGTGGCATCCCTCCATACCCAGGAAGGGGAAACATTAGTCGATGATAATTACAGCAGTGTCATTTCGGACACGTTCCGTGATCTGGAAGGCCAGCCGCCTGAAAAATCCGGTATCGTGTCCTCAACATAAACCAGAAAACAGGAGAACATTCACAAGGACTGGCGGTGATATCCAGAAAGAAATGTTTCGTAATAGGGGCGTTCTTGGATGTGACCAAGAGCCATCGCCTCATTGTGGGCTGATTGTCTAAAGGAAGTTCCTTTGTATTGCAAAGCAGGTGACAAGACGTGACAACCGAACGATTAGACGTGGAGTACGTCATCTAATCAGGAGAATCACTGTAACCTAATCAAACTGCCGGTATCGGTAATCGGTTGTATTGTAGCACTTTGAATCACTTTGTATTCCTTTGAATCAGTCTGTACGATCCAACCTGTCTAAGATGTGTAAGACAGCTTTATGGGGGAGAGCGACTTGGACCAGGCTGCAGTTACAGCGGCAGAGTTTAGCTCTCCCGCATGTGTGTGGCATTAAAAGACGTTTTGTTAAAGTTTCATACAGTCTGAAGAACTCGACTCATTTAGTTCCGCTAACATTGAAGAACAGAACCGTCAAATTAACCCAAGTAATTTCCACCCCTTCTCGAAAGGCACTGGGTTCAAATGTGGGCTTTTTTGTGCTTTAATATTGTAAACGCCTCTCATTTTAAAAAAAGTACTTCAAGGAAACAAATTACTTTCCCCACTCAAATCTGTGAGATTAAATCCGGGATGTTAGCCCCCAAACCTCTTGTCACAGCCATGTGACGAGCGGTAAAAGTGACCCACGATCCCATCACTCCAAGCCTGACATCAACGGGGTTTATCATCAATGCAGCAAGAATCTGGAATCCACATTACAGGAGGGATGTGGTCGCCACTGGAAAGGTGCAGAGGAGATTTACCAGGATGCTGCCCGGGCTGGTGAGTGTTCGTTATGAAGAGAGATTGGATAGACTGGGGGTGTTTTCCTTGGAGCAGAGGAGACTGAGGGGGGACATGATTGCGATTTGTAAAATTATGAAGGGCACAGATAGAGTAGACAGGAAGAAATGTTTCCCCTTGGTGGAGGGATCAATGACCAGGGGGCAGAGATTTAAGGTGAGGGGCAGGAGGGTCAGAGGGGATGCGAGGGAAAAACCTTTTTACCCAGAGGGGGGGTGGGAGTCTGGAACTCGCTGCCTGAAAGGGTGCTGGAGGCAGAGACCCTCATAAAGTGGGGCGGCAAGGTAGCACAGTGGTTAGCACCGTTGCTTCACAGCTCCAGAGTCCCAGGTTCGATTCCCGGCTTGGGTCACTGTCTGTGCGGAGTCTGCACGTTCTCCCCGTGTCTGTGTGGGGGTTTTTTTTCCCCCATTTTACAGCATGGAAACAGGCCCTTCGGCCCAGCTTGTCCAGGCCGCCCAGTTTCTGTCACTAAGCTAATCCCACTTGCCCGCATTTGGCCCAGATCCCTCCAAACCCACCCTGCCCATGTGACTGTCTAACTGTTTTTTAAAGGAAAAAATTGTACCCGCCTTTACCACGGCCCCAGGCAGCTTGTTGCAGACACTCAGCACCCTCTGGGAGAAGACATTCCCCCTCTGGTCTCTTTTGTATCTCTCACCTAAAACCTATGCCCTCTGGTTCTAGACTCCTCTCCCTTTGCTCCGGTTTCCTCCCACGGTACAAAGATGTGCGGGTTAGGTGGATTGACCATGATCAATTGCCCTTAGTGTCCAAAAAGGTTGGGTGGGGTTACTGGGTTAGGGGGATCCCAAGGCAGACAAGGCCACAGAACAGGTGCTGGAGAATAGGATTAAAATAGTTAGGTGGGTGTTTATGACCGGCACTGACGGGTTGGGCTGTGGCCATCTAAAATGGCCGCCCGCAAAGGATAATGGGAATTGTGGTCAAGTCGGGACACGGACAGTACACAGCTCCTGTGTATTGGGCAAAGGAAAACCAGACCGAACTGAAACTTGCACCTGTTAAACATCAATCCCCGATTTCCCCAGGGCAATAGACTCAGATTAAGGAACAGCAACAGGAGCAGACTCCCCGGCCCACCTCCCCTTATTTGGAAAGGCCGATGTACTTGGGACAGTGGTGACTAGGACCCGCCCAGCCATCGAGGTACCCGCCCCTGATTGGCCGATATCGATCAGAGTGATCGAGACCCTGTCGATCCATTGGATCCTGAGGTGGGACCACCCAAAAGGGCACGAATGAAGAGAAGGATAAGAGGCCCTGCGCCACTAGGGATCGGTCTCTTTTGGGATCGGCCTGTGCCCACACCAATCGCAGCATAACGACCAGCCAAGCTCGAGACCCGCGATCGCGACCTGAGAGAGACGAGCCGCAGCCGAGACGCACCTGACGACTTCCAGCCAACACACCTGGGGACTCAGATAAAGGCCTTATCTACCCGCACAGAGCCGGTCACCCAGAAATTAAGTAAAGGTCACCTTAGTTGACAGGTGTAGTTTAATACGTAGCCGCGTGTGTCACTGCACAGAGAGATACGTCTTGTGTTTAATAATAAACTGTCCTTTGAACGAACATACTGGCTGTGTGGCCATTTGGTCGACACAAGAAACAGACCCGCAGCTTGTGGGTTGTAAATAACAGTAGCAACAGGGCCGAAGGGCCTTTGCTGTGCTGTATGACTCTGTGACTCGATAATGTGCTTTCTGAATGCTCCACAGTGTACACTTTCACATTTCGAAGAATTAGCCAGGCAAGTTTTCTGAGTTTAAATATGGACCTTTATTGACACCACTTGCCAAGTTAACAAAGTGATGAAATTGCAACCACCACCCAGGCATGACACACATTCCCTGGCTTCACATATAAACCAGTACAAGTGGTGGAATAAGAGGAGAGACGTAAAGGATTTTACAGATAACTTTACATTTGTGAAGACAAAACCCTGTCAGAGTATACGGTTAACCATCCTTTGGTTAGTCTCAATGTGGTGATTCCACATTGTGACCATTTAGTTCAGTTATTTTCCTGGGCGCAGTTCCATGGAAAAGGCCTTCACGCATTCAATCCCAAAGGATCCTGGTTTTCAGTAGATTTCCCATCTCTGGATACATTTCAGAGAGAGAGGGGAAAACAGCAACTTTGCCACTTTTTAGTGGCGCATTCTGATAGGATCTCTCTGGCTTGGTGAAACAGTTCTTAAAAACCCTGCCGGCTGTATATTCCAGAGGAGTTTGATTGCCATGACTGCTGTAGGTATTGTTTTGTAAGAGCGGGAATTGCATTTTTATGTCTCACCAGAGAAACTTTTGTCAAGTTTCAGGAAATTGTGACAGTTAACAAAATTATGAGGGGCATAGACAGAGTCTTTCACACTCCTCAGGGGGCTTCTGGTGGCTGTTTCCTATTCCCACAGCTGGGATGTAAACAGAATGTAGCTGCCATCCCGGCATTACCTGAACAGGATTACAGTTTGAGTTTTTCTTTAATACAGCCAGAAAAATGAGAATAACGCATTGCATTTAAAAAAAAAACGCACTGGTATCATAGCCGAGATAATAGGCATGTGTTCAAACTGGAAGGAAGTGACTGAATGATCTTCCACAAGGGTTTCTTCTGGGGTAATAATTGTTGACTATATTTACTAATAACTTAACTAAGGCAATAAAGAGCCATTTGCCAAATGACTGTGACGCTCGGCCACACTTGGAGTATAGTGTTCAATTCTGGTCGCCACACTACCAGAAGGATGTGGAGGCTTTAGAGAGGGTGCAGAAGAGATTTACCAGAATGTTGCCTGGTATGGAGGGCATAAGCTATGAGGAGCGGTTGAATAAACTCGGTTTGTTCTCACTGGAACGAAGGAGGTTGAGGGGAGACCTGATAGAGGTATACAAAATTATGAGGGGCATAGACAGAGTGGATAGTCAGAGGCTTTTCCCCAGGGTAGAGGGGTCAATTACTAGGGGGCATAGGTTTAAGGTGAGAGGGGCAAGGTTTAGAGTAGATGTACGAGGCAAGTTTTTTACGCAGAGGGTAGTGGGTGCCTGGAACTCGGTACCGGAGGAGGTGGTGGAAGCAGGGACGATAGTGACGTTTAAGGGGCATGTTGACAAATACATGAATAGGATGGGAATAGAGGGATACAGACCCAGGAAGTGTAGAAGATTGTAGTTTAGTCGGGCAGCATGGTCGGCACGGGCTTGGAGGGCCGAAGGGCCTGTTCCTGTGCTGTACATTTCTTTGTTCTTTGCTCCATATATTGAGGAGCCCGGACAGGAGAAATTACAAAGAGGCATTGAGAGATTGAGTGGTGAAACAGTAGCAGGTGGATTTTGTCGACAGGAATTGTGAGGTTGTCTATTTTGGATTAAAGAAAGATTGTTTCAAGGTAATTCAAAGAGATATGGGGGTCCGTAGACATTTCAATATCCTCCTTGGTTACTCCAGGAGGGGGGGGGGGGGGGGCAGGGGGGGGGGGGGGCAGCGGGGGGGGGGGGGGGGGAGGGACGGGGGGGAGAGGGACGGGGGGGAGGGGAAGGGACGGGGGGGAGAGGGACGGGGGGGGAAAGGGACGGGGGGGGCGGCAGAGACGGGGGGGGAAGGGACGGGGGGGAGAGGGGGGGGGAAAGGGACGGGGGGGGAAAGGGACGGGGGGGAAAGGGATGGGGGGGACGGGATGGGGACGGGGGGGGGAAAGGGACGGGGGCGGCAGGGACGGGGGGGGAGAGGGACGGGGGCGGCAGGGACGGGGGGAAAGGGAGGGGGGAAAGGGACGGGGGGAAAGGGATGGGGGGACAGGGACGGGGGAGAGGGACAGGGGGCAGTGACGGGGGGGGAGAGGGACAGGGGGGAGAGGGACGGGGGGGACGGACGGGGGGAGAGGGACGAGGGGGAGAGGGACGGGGGGAGAGGGACGGGGGGAGAGAGACGGGGGCGCAGGGACGGGGGGAGAGGGACGGGGGGGCGCAGGGACGGGGGGAGAGGGACGGGGGGGAGAGGGACGGGGGGGAGAGGGACAGGGGGCAGGGACGGGGGGGAGAGGGATGGGGGGGAGAGGGATGGGGGGAGAGGGGCGGGGGGGAGAGGGATGGGGGGGCAGTGACGGGGGGAGAGGGACGGGGGGCGAGAGGGACAGGGGGGAGAGGGACGGGGGGGAGGGAGGGGGGGTGAGAGGGACGGGGGAGGGGAGAGGGATGGGGGGGAGAGGGACGGGGGGAGAGGGACGGGGGGGCAGGGACGGGGGGGGGAGAGGAACAGGGGGAGAGGGACGGGGGGAGAGGGATGGATGGGGGGGAGAGGGACCGGGGAGAGAGGGACGGGGGGGGGGAGAGGGATGGGGGGGGGAGATGGACGGGGGGAGAGGGACGGGGGGGGGAGAGGGACAGGGGGTGGGAGGGATGGGGGGCAGAGGGACGGGGGGAGAGGGACGGGGGGGGAGAGGGACGGGGGGTGAGAGGGACGGGGGGGGAGAGGGACGGGGGGGAGAGGGACGGGGGGGGAGGGACGGGGGGGCAGGGACGGGGGGCAGGGGCGGGGGGAGAGGGACAGGGGGCAGAGGGACGGGGGGGAGGGACGGGGGAGAGGGACGGGGCGAGAGGGGCGGGGGGGAGAGGAATGGGGGGGCAGTGATGGGGGGAGAGGGACGGGGGGCGAGGGGGACAGGGGGGAGAGGGACGGGGGGGGAGGGACGGGGGTGAGAGGGACGGGGTGGGGGGGAGAGGGATGGGGGGAGAGGGACGGGGGAGAGAGACGGGGGGGCAGGGACGGGGGGGGGAGGGGAACAGGGGGAGAGGGATGGGTGGGAGAGGGATGGGGGGAGAGGGACTGGGGGAGAGGGACGGGGGGGGGAGAGGGACGGGGGGGAGAGGGACGGGGGGGAGAGGGACGGGGGGAGAGGGGCGGGGGGGAGAGGGAGAGGGACGGGAGCGGCAGGGACGTGGGGGAGAGGGGCGAGGGGGGCACGGACGGGGGGGAGAGGGGCGGGGGGGCAGGGACGGGGGTGGGGTTGGGGGGGACGGTGACGGCCGGGGCCGGGGGGGGGGGGGGCGCAGGGACGGGGGGGGGGGGGCATTCTGCGGGTCCATCTGGAAAGCAGAGGCAGGCTCAGAGAAGCAGCCCCACCCACCAGCAACATCCGACCATCCTGCCTGATCCCAGATCCATGAGTTCCAGGCAGAAATCCAGGCCGGGATTTGGATTTCTCCGCTGGAATCTCCAGGAGCAGGAAATCCAGGGAATGCTGCCTGGGAGCAGCATTGTGTCCGCAGGCTGCCCGGTCCGTGTCGGTCTGAACTCGGAGTGGGAGAGTGTGGCTGCTTACCTCCCTCTGCTATTCCTGAGTGGGGTGAGGGTGGAGAGACTGAACTCCCGCCTGCTCCCCTGTGAGGCGAAGAGAGGAGGTGATTGGCACAGAAACGTGAGTGGCAGAAATACAGTAACCAGGATGGCATCTAGTTTGGGCAGCACGGTAGCACAGTGGTTAGCACAGTTGCTTCACAGCTCCAGGGACCCGGGTTCGATTCCGGCTTGGGTCACTGTCTGTGCGGAGTCTGCACGTTCTCCCCGTGTCTGCGTGGGTTTCCTCCGGGTGCTCCGGTTTCCTCCCACAGTCCAAACACGTGCTGTTAGGTGGATTGGCCAGGATAAATTGCCCTCAGTGTCCAAAAGGTTAGGAGGGTTTACTGGGTTACGGGGAGGGGGTGGAGGTGAGGGGCTTATGTGGGATGCTCCTACCAAGGGCCTGTGCAGACCCGATGGGCCGAATGGCCTGTTCAGCACTGTAAATTTTATATTCTATGTAATCAGCAGAGGCAGAGTCCGTGGGGAATGAATCATTTCCACTTTGCTCCCTGGGGATTGGTGGCTGCTCCCCACATTCTGCTCGTCTAGTGTTTCTAACATTGAGAAGTTCTGTTCCCCTGGTGCCAGGGGGAGGGGGGGGGGGTAAGAGAGAGTGAGAGTGACAGTGAGTGTGACGGAGTGCAGGGAGAGAGTGAGAGTGACAGTGAGTGTGAAGGAGTGCGGGGAGAGAGAGTGAGAGTGACAGTGAGTGTGAAGGAGTGTGGGGAGAGAGTGAGAGTGAGTGTGAAGGAGTGCGGGGAGAGAGTGAGAGTGACAGTGAGTGTGAAGGAGTGCGGGGAGAGAGAGTGAGAGTGACAGTGAGTGTGAAGGAGTGCGGGGAGAGAGAGTGAGGGTGACAGTGAGTGTGAAGGAGTGCGGGGAGAGAGTGAGGGTGACAGTGAGTGTGAAGGAGTGCAGGGAGAAAGAGTGAGAGTGACAGTGAGTGTGAAGGAGTGCGGGGAGAGAGTGAGAGTGAGTGAGTGTGAAGGAGCGCGGGGAGAGAGTGAGAGTGACAGTGAGTGTGAAGGAGTGCGGGGAGAGAGTGAGAGTGACAGCGAGTGTGAAGGAGTGCGGGGAGAGAGTGAGAGTGACAGTGAGTGTGAAGGAGTGCGGGGAGAGAGTGAGAGTGACCGTGAGTGTGAAGGAGTGCGGGGAGAGAGTGAGAGTGAGTGAGTGTGAAGGAGCGCGGGGAGAGAGTGAGAGTGACAGTGAGTGTGAAGGAGTGCGGGGAGAGAGTGAGAGTGACAGTGAGTGTGAAGGAGTGCAGGGAGAGAGTGAGAGTGCCAGTGAGTGTGAAGGAGTGCGGGGAGAGAGTGAGAGTGACAGTGAGTGTGAAGGAGTGCGGGGAGAGAGTGAGAGTGACAGTGAGTGTGAAGGAGTGCGGGGAGAGAGTGAGAGTGAGTGAGTGTGAAGGAGCGCGGGGAGAGAGTGAGAGTGACAGTGAGTGTGAAGGAGTGCGGGGAGAGAGTGAGAGTGACAGCGAGTGTGAAGGAGTGCGGGGAGAGAGTGAGAGTGACAGTGAGTGTGAAGGAGCGCGGGGAGAGAGTGAGAGTGACAGTGAGTGTGAAGGAGTGCGGGGAGAGAGTGAGAGTGACAGCGAGTGTGAAGGAGTGCGGGGAGAGAGTGAGGGTGACAGTGAGTGTGAAGGAGTGCGGGGAGAGAGTGAGAGTGACAGTGAGTGTGAAGGAGTGCGGGGAGAGAGTGAGAGTGAGAGTGAGTGTGAAGGAGTGCGGGGAGAGAGTGAGAGTGACAGTGAGTGTGAAGGAGTGCGGGGAGAGAGTGAGAGTGACAGTGAGTGTGAAGGAGTGCGGGGAGAGAGTGAGGGTGACAGTGAGTGTGAAGGAGTGCGGGGAGAGAGTGAGGGTGACAGTGAGTGTGAAGGAGCGCGGGGAGAGAGTGAGAGTGACAGTGAGTGTGAAGGAGTGCGGGGAGAGAGAGTGAGAGTGACAGCGAGTGTGAAGGAGTGCGGGGAGAGAGTGAGGGTGACAGTGAGTGTGAAGGAGTGCAGGGAGAGAGAGTGAGAGTGACAGTGAGTGTGAAGGAGTGCGGGAAGAGAGTGAGAGTGACAGTGAGTGTGAAGGAGTGCGGGAAGAGAGTGAGAGTGACAGTGAGTGTGAAGGAGTGCGGGAAGAGAGTGAGAGTGACAGTGAGTGTGAAGGAGTGCGGGAAGAGAGTGAGAGTGACAGTGAGTGTGAAGGAGTGCGGGGAGAGAGTGAGAGTGACAGTGAGTGTGAAGGAGTGCGGGGAGAGAGTGAGAGTGACAGTGAGTGTGAAGGAGTGCGGGGAGAGAGAGTGAGAGTGACAGTGAGTGTGAAGGAGTGCGGGGAGAGAGTGAGAGTGACAGTGAGTGTGAAGGAGGGCGGGGAGAGAGTGAGAGTGACAGCGAGTGTGAAGGAGTGTGGGGAGAGAGTGAGAGTGAGAGTGAGTGTGAAGGAGCACGGGGAGAGAGTGAGGGTGACAGTGAGTGTGAAGGAGTGCGGGGAGAGAGAGTGAGGGTGACAGTGAGTGTGAAGGAGTGCGGGGAGAGAGAGTGAGAGTGACAGTGAGTGTGAAGGAGGGCGGGGAGAGAGTGAGAGTGACAGTGAGTGTGAAGGAGTGCGGGGAGAGAGTGAGGGTGACAGTGAGTGTGAAGGAGTGTGGGGAGAGACTGAGAGTGACAGCGAGTGTGAAGGAGTGCGGGGAGAGAGAGTGAGAGTGACAGTGAGTGTGAAGGAGTGCGGGGAGAGAGTGAGAGTGACAGTGAGTGTGAAGGAGCGCGGGGAGAGAGTGAGAGTGACAGTGAGTGTGAAGGAGTGCGGGGAGAGAGTGAGGGTGACAGTGAGTGTGAAGGAGTGTGGGGAGAGAGTGAGGGTGACAGTGAGTGTGAAGGAGTGCGGGGAGAGAGAGTGAGAGTGACAGTGAGTGTGAAGAAGTGTGGGGAGAGAGTGAGAGTGAGAGTGAGTGTGAAGGAGTGCGGGGAGAGAGTGAGGGTGACAGTGAGTGTGAAGGAGTGCGGGGAGAGAGTGAGGGCGACAGTGAGTGTGAAGAAGTGTGGGGAGAGAGTGAGAGTGAGAGTGAGTGTGAAGGAGTGCGGGGAGAGAGTGAGGGTGACAGTGAGTGTGAAGGAGTGTGGGGAGAGAGTGAGAGTGAGAGTGAGTGTGAAGGAGTGCGGGGAGAGAGTGAGGGTGACAGTGAGTGTGAAGGAGTGCGGGGAGAGAGTGAGGGTGACAGCGAGTGTGAAGGAGTGTGGGGAGAGAGAGTGAGAGTGAGAGTGAGTGTGAAGGAGTGCGGGGAGAGAGTGAGGGTGAGAGTGAGTGTGAAGGAGTGCGGGGAGAGAGTGAGAGTGACAGTGAGTGTGAAGGAGTGCGGGGAGAGAGTGAGAGTGACAGTGAGTGTGAAGGAGTGTGGGGAGAGAGTGAGGGCGACAGTGAGTGTGAAGAAGTGTGGGGAGAGAGTGAGAGTGAGTGTGAAGGAGTGCGGGGAGAGAGTGAGGGTGACAGTGAGTGTGAAGGAGTGCGGGGAGAGAGTGAGAGTGACAGTGAGTGTGAAGGAGTGTGGGGAGAGAGTGAGGGCGACAGTGAGTGTGAAGAAGTGTGGGGAGAGAGTGAGAGTGAGAGTGAGTGTGAAGGAGTGCGGGGAGAGAGTGAGGGTGACAGTGAGTGTGAAGGAGTGTGGGGAGAGAGTGAGAGTTAGAGTGAGTGTGAAGGAGTGCGGGGAGAGAGTGAGAGTGAGAGTTAGTGTGAAGGAGTGCGGGGAGAGAGTGAGAGTGAGTGTGAGTGTGAAGGAGCACGGGGAGAGAGTGAGAGTGACAGTGAGTGTGAAGGAGTGCGGGGAGAGAGAGTGAGGGCGACAGTGAGTGTGAAGGAGGGCGGGGAGAGAGTGAGAGTGACAGTGAGTGTGAAGGAGTGCGGGGAGAGAGTGAGAGTGACAGTGAGTGTGAAGGAGTGCGGGGAGAGAGAGTGAGGGCGACAGTGAGTGTGAAGGAGTGCGGGGAGAGAGTGAGGGTGACAGTGAGTGTGAAGGAGTGCGGGGAGAGAGAGTGAGGGTGACAGTGAGTGTGAAGGAGTGCGGGGAGAGAGTGAGGGTGACAGTGAGTGTGAAGGAGTGCGGGGAGAGAGTGAGAGTGACAGTGAGTGTGAAGGAGTGCGGGGAGAGAGAGTGAGAGTGACAGTGAGTGTGAAGGAGTGCGGGGAGAGAGAGTGAGAGTGACAGTGAGTGTGAAGGAGTGCGGGGAGAGAGAGTGAGAGTGACAGTGAGTGTGAAGGAGTGCGGGGAGAGAGAGTGAGAGTGACAGCGAGTGTGAAGGAGTGCGGGGAGAGAGAGTGAGAGTGACAGTGAGTGTGAAGGAGCGCGGGGAGAGGGGGTCGCAGGGAGCAATGGACGACAGGTCAAACTAGCTCCGCACCCCCAGATTGGGGCAATGTGTTGTCCTCGGTGCTTCATCGAGGGTCTGTCATTGGGTTCGGGGCCCATCTGCCCTTGCTGCTGACCCCCCTGCACCTCTCTCCCCATTCCTCCTGCTGCCTGCCTCCCCACCCCCTCCCCCACCTCCCCCTTGCCCTCCTCCCCTGCCCCACCTTTCCCTGTGACCTGCCTTTCCCCGTGATCCTGGAATTTCAGTGCCTGTCATTCCAGCAGCAGCCACCACCTTCCCAGTGGAGCTGCTGAGCACAAGACCTGCCTGCCAGTGATTGGCTAGAGGCACTTGGTTGGCAAGATCCAGGGAGGACTTGTGGTTGAGCAGGCCTCCCTGGATAAAGGGAGCATTGCATTCACCTGAGGAAGGAGCAGCGCTCCGAAAGCTAGTGATTTGAAACAAACCTGTTGGACTTTAACCTGGTGTTGTAAGACCTCTTACTGTGCTCACCCCAGTCCAACGCCGGCATCTCCACACCAACCCTGGAAAGAGGCAGCTTGGGGTCTCCCGCCAGCAGGCAGGACCCCCAAAACCTCAGCAGGATTCTTCCCTGGGAGCCAATGAGAGAGAGAGAAAGAGAGCGAGTCAGTGAGAGTCCGGAAAAGAGAGAGCGGGAGTTAGGAAGAGAGAGAGAGAAATAGCAAGAGAGGGTTGATGAAGGGAATGCGGTAGATGTTGTCTATGTGGATTTTAAGAAAGATTTGACAAAGTTCCACATAAAAGGTTGGTTAACAGAATTGTGACGCATGGAACAGGAGGTTTCACCTCAGAAACAGTGAGTGGTGATAAATGCTATTCTTTTCAGGATGGACCTCAGTAAGTGTTCCCTAAGGGTCACTGCTTTTTTTTAAGGTTTGGGGAAGACTTGGACATTGAAATAGAGAGTAAAATTTCAAAATGTCCCGATGTTGCCAAATGTGGAGATGTGGCAGCGAGTGAGCGTGCGGCCATTGAATCGGCCCTGCACCTGGGAGAGATTCAACTTAACCTCCGAAGGTGTGAGCTGATGCGTCGGGCAGAAGGTGCAGGGAGCGACTGTTGGAGTAATTTTCCTTGTGTTCTTTCTCGTTGTAGGGACTTTCAGAATGTCGGACAAACAGCCCAGTACCCAACTCCCCAGCCAAGAGGAAATTTCAAATTGCTTTGATCTAATGCTGCAGTCCCAACTTAACTGGGAGACATTTTTGCTGCCAGCAATTAAATTTGTCACTGTTTTAAGCGGATTGATTTATCAGGCGGGAGGAGAAAGGGACATTAAACTAAATCAAGGGGGTGCAAAGAGAAAATCCCACTTTGAAAATCCGGAATCATTGAACAGTTGCCTGATGAAGGTTTGCAACCAAACCCTGAACTCATTCCAAGAGAACAGAAACGGTCTGGAAATAATCCAGTTGGCCTGTGAGGGGATTGTGGACCATGTGACGGTTATGGGTGAAGGGTCAGCTCGGGCCCAGCACTTCCCCCAGCACCTGAACAGCATCAAGAGCTGTGCGCAGCAGTGTAAAGTAAATGCTGATTGTGTGGTAAAAGAGCTGTCCGGTCTGACTGACCTCGTCAGTGAGCTGCTGGAGACATGTGGGGCCTCCCAGAGTTCCAGCCAGGATAAACTGAACGAAATAAGGAAAATCTTGAAGGAAAACGAAGAAAGCAATGATTTAATAGAGAAAAACATGAGAGATTTGGACGCAGAATGGACCGAGGTTTCCCAGAATCGCGAGAAACTGCGCAACGAGCTTGGCGACGTACAGTCGAGTGCTTTCATTGATGAACTTTGTTTGGAAGGAGCGAAAATGCTGCTCCCAAAAGTTATTGGCCTTCTGTCCAGTCCAGGAAACCTTTTGACGGAGCTGCCGAATGGGTTAATCTTTCTCTGTCAGCTGGTGGGCGATCTCATCAACAAAAAATCTCCAGAACAAAGCATCGAAATCCTCGGCAAGGTGAGAGAAAAGGCAGCAGAGAAGATTCAGGAAGTCCAACGCAAGTTGGAAGAAACAAACCGTACTTACAACGAAAAGGTGGAGCAGATGAAACGTTTGGGTTCAGACAGCGAGACACTATTGGGAAAGGTAAAGGAGAGCCAAACGCAGGAGAGTAAGGTCAGTACAAGTCTGCAAATGCTGACTGAAGGGCTGGGGGCGCTTGGGAGCCTCAAAACCAACTGGTCAGCGATGATCAGCTTGATCCGAACCATCGCCTTCATCACTGAAGATTGCCAGAAGGTGTTTGACCAGTTTGGTGCTGTGGAACAGGGTGGCCCAGTGATCGTCGCCACCAGTCAGAACCAGGTTTCCCAGGCAGTCACCATCATCAGCACCATTGCTGCCATGACAAAAACCTACGTGGAGATTTACGATGAATACCTGAGGCGCCCGCTGCAGGATATGCGGCCGTTACTGGCGGGACGGGGGTCGTCCAAACTCAAGTTTGAGCAGATGCAGAAAAAATGTCTTGCAGCCACAAAGGCATTAAACCACAAGGTGTCTGAGAATCAAGAAGACTTGAACAGGAAGGCAGCTGAAGCCATTGGAAAACTCTCAGCTCTTCATGAACCCAGGAAGTGAATCGAAGAAACAGGAAGAGTTTGGGCGCTGCAGCGTTTTCTGCCAATCAATATGATCACTGCTAATCTTCTGCCTTCGCTTCTATATCAATCCCAGATTTAAATACATTCAATGATGGAGAGTTCACCAGTCACTGGAGGAGAGGATTCCAAAGACTAACCATTCAGGGAAAAAGATTCCCCTGGTCTCGATCCGAAATGATTATCCCTCAGCCGGTTTTCCCCTCCTACCTCTGCAGTTGGCGTTAAGCTTCCTGTTGTGGACTCACGGATGTCACTCCCACAGTTGAATTCCTTACTGATGACTTTATGATGCGATTACTATACTAATTATTGTGCAGCACTCATTTTAAAATAGCTGATTGCTCAATGTATTTCTCCAGGAAACTGTCAGGAGGGAATGAAAGGTGGCACAGTGGTTAGCACTGCGGCCTCACGGCGCCAGAAACCCCCGTTCGATTCTGACCTCGGGCCACTGCCTGTGCGGAGTCTGCACTTTCTCCCCGTGTCTGCGTGGGTTTCCTCCGGGTGCTCCGGTTTCCTCCCACAGGTACATTGGCCCTGCTAAATTGTCCAACAGGTTGGGTGGGGTTATGGGGATAGGGCAGGAGGTGAATTGGGCCTAGGTCGGGTGCTCTTTCGGAGGGTCAGTGCAGACTCGATGGGCCGAATGGTCTCCTTCACTGGAGGGATTCTATGATTCTTCGAATTCTCCAAACTAATCTTCCAAAGTACCTTTTGGCAATTCCATTGGTGTAGTCATAGTCACAGAGTTTACAGTCCAGAAAGAGATCCATTGTGTCTGCACCGACCGTCCCATCTTCCAGCAATTGATCCGGTCCGTAGCCATGTATGCAATGGCAAATGCTTCCTCAATGTTCTGAGGGTCTCTGCCTGCACCGCACCTTCAGGCAGCGAGTTCCAGACTCCCACCCCCCTCTGTGTAAAAAGGTTTTACCTCAAATCCCCTCTGACCCTCCTGCCCCTCACCTTAAATCTCTGCCCCCTGATCCCTCCGCTAAGAAGGAAAGTTTCTTCCTGTCCATGCCCCTCATAATTTTATTCACCTCAATCAGATCCCCCCCTTCTCTGCTCCAGGGTAAACACCCCCAGCCTATCCGGCCTCTCTTCAGAGGGGAAATGCTCCGGCCCAGGCAGCACCCTGCTGAATTTGTACAGTGCAGAACAGGCAAAATTGAGCAGATGGATTTCAATGTAAGCAAGTGTGAGGGTCTCCATTTTGGACCAAAACGTCTAGATCGGGGCACTTTCTGGATGGTATGAAGCAGCAGTCAGTGGTATCCGAAAGAGAGCTGGAGGTTTGGGTGCATAGATCTTTAAAATTACACCAACAAGTGCGGAGGACAATCGAGGCTGCTGGAATGCAGGATCTATATTTAGAGAAGGGGAGTATAAGGAGGCAGATTTACAAACCCCTGGTTAGGCCCCACTGGGAGTCACTGGGAGCAGTTCTGGGCACCACACCAGAGGAAGGATATTTGGCCTTGGCGGGAGAGCAACGTAGGTTCACTGAAATTATTCCTGGATTACAGGGGTTGAGTTCCGAGGAGGGTTTACACAAATTAGGCCTGTTTTCACTCATTTCTTTGCGCTGGCGATCTGGCCGGGGGTGTCCTGTGTAGGCGTGTGTGTGTGGGGGGGGGGGGGGGGGAGGGGGGGTGGGGGAGGACCCTCCGCGGTGCGATGGGGCTTCATGAACTCGCGGGTATTTACACTCGCTGTGACACTTTTAGTTGAATCGCGCCATTCATCATTCTTTTCAAAGTGAGCTAAACAGCGGGCCTGTGATGCAGGACAAGGCCAGCAGCGCGGGTTCAATTCCCGTACCAGCCTCCCTGAACAGGTGCCGGAATGTGGCGACTAGGGGCTTTTCACAGTAACTTCATTTGAAGCCTACTGGTGACAATAAGCGATTATTATTGTATTATTATTCTTTTAGAGAATTCCTGTGAGCCCGAGAGCGACGTGGACAGCACGTTGATTGAGGTGGCCAGACTGCGTGGGAGCAGGCAGGAAATGGGGACAGTGCTGGGGAACCAGAATGTGAGATTCCCCTGGCATTCCCATCGGCTCATCGGTTTTCCATGATACAGGGCGAGTGGTGTGGAGATGCCGGCGTTGGACTGGGGTGAGCACAGTAAGAAGTCTTACAACACCAGGTTAAAGTCCAACAGGTTTAGCAGCGCCTCGAAGGCTAGTGACATCGAAACAAACCTGTTGGACTTTAACCTGGTGTTGTACGGCTTCTTACAGTGGGTGTGGGCATTGGTTCCTCAGGGGAGCGCAGTCAGAGCCAGGATCATGGCACCATGAGTTGTGCTGGAGAGGGGAAGGGCAGTGGCGATGTTGGATTTGTTATTTAGGGGGGACAGGCAGACATCTCTGTGGCCGTAGATGTGACTCCAGGGTGGTACAGTGCCTCCTGGTGTCAGGGACAAGGTGACGCGGAGTGGCTGCAGGACATTCTTCTGGGGGAGGGGGAGCAGTCAGAGGTGGGGGTCCACGTTGACTTACCTACCCCAATATCAACTGGGATTTGAAGCGTGTGACTGGCACAGAGGGTGCGCAATTCCTGAACCGTATTCAAGACAATATTTTTAGCCAACATGTAACAAACCCAACCAGATTGGGCACAATTCTAGATTCAGTCTCCGGGAATGAAGCTGGGGAAGCCCAGTGTGTGAGCTTTTTGGAAATAATGACCTGAATACTGTTACATTTAGCTTAAAAGATAAAGATAAAACAAAAGGAAATGTTTGAAATTGAGGCAAGGTAAATGTTACGAAGCTGAGGGGTGAGCGGGTGAAAGTGGACAGGTTTCAGCTCCTTGAAGAGAAATCAGTGGCACACCATCCGGAGGTATTCGAGAGTCAGACTCTACATGTGCAGTGTGGGCTTGTAAAGGAAAACGGGAGGCAGTGCCAAATCTACAGCCCCCTGGGTATTCCGGAGCATACGTGGGTAAGATAAAGTGTACGACAGTCTCACAAGACTGAATACTGTAGAACGTCCAGAGGGACATAGAATGTACCGGGAGGTGGAAAATTCAAATGGAAATTAGGAAAACAGAGAGAGGATCCCAAAAAATAATTGAAAATCAAAGAAAATACTTAATGTTTTACCAATAGCAAGAGGATAACTAAGAAAGAGGCAGGGCCTATCAGAGATGGACAGGGTAGGGCAGCACGGTGGCGCAGTGGGTTAGCACTGCTGCCTCACGGCGCCGAGGTCCCAGGTTCGATCCCGGCTCTGGGTCACTGTCCGTGTGGAGTTTGCACATTCTCCCCGTGTTTGCGTGGGTTTCGCCCCCACAACCCAAAGATGTGCAGGGTAGGTGGATTGGCCACGCTAAATTGCCCCTTAATTGGAAACAATGAATTGGGTACTCTAAATTTTTTTTTTTTTAAAAACAAGAGATGGACAGGGGAAGTTGTGGGTTGATTCAGAAGATGTGGGCAGGGTTCTCAATGTGTCTGTGTCTTCACTAAGGAAAGGGATGAGTCAGACGTTCGAGTTAAAGAGAAGGAGTGTCAAATATTAGCTACAATAAACATAGTGAGGGAGGAAGTACTGGAGGGACTGGCATTCTTGAATAAATCATCGAATCATAGAATCCCCACAGCGCACAAGGAGGCTGTTCGGCCCATCAAGTCTGCACCGACTCTCCGAAAGAGCACCGTACCAAGACCTACTCCCCCACCTATCGCCGTCCCTCCCCTGTCACTAGGGCCAGATAGAAATAGCGGATAGCTTTATCAAAGGATAAATGGTCAGCCCTCAGTGGATCGAGGCGAGGTCCCAGGGGATTGGAGGTGTGCAAACATTGTACTCCTGTTTAAACAGGGTGGGAGGGATAGGCCAGGTAATTATAGGCCATTCACTGCCTTCAGTGGCGGGTAAATTATAATCAATTCTGAGAGACAGAATAAACTGTCACTTAGAAAGGCAGGGGTGGATCAGGGATAGTCAGCGGGATTTTGTTAGGGGAAGGTGGTGTTTGACTGACTTATCGAATTTATGAGGCAGCAGGAAGGATGGTCGATGGGAGTAGTGCAATAGATGTTGTCTACCTGGATTTCAGTGAGATATTTGACAAGGTCCCACCTGGCAGACAAAAATGTGAGATCTCCTGGGATACAGGGGAACATAGAACATTACAGCGCAGTACAGGCCCTTCGGCCCTCGATGTTGCGCCGACCTGTGAAACCACTCTAAAGCCCATCCACACTATGGGAAGGTGACAGGTTGGATCCAAAATTGGCTCAGTGACAGGAAAGTAAGGGTAATGGTGGATGGATCTTTGTGTGAATGGAAAACAGTTTCCAGTGGCGTCCCACAGGGCTCAGTGTTGGGCCTTTGCTGTTTGTTGTAGCTGTTACTGATTTAGATTTAAATGTGGGAAACAGAATGCATCGTTGATCTGATATAATCGTCAACTCGACGTTCCCGCCTGATCACCAAAACTCCTTACTCTGGATTAAAAGTCTGTCTCTCGCAGCCCTGATCATACTTAAAAAAAATATTTTCCAATTAAGGGCAATTGAGCCAATCCATCTACCCAGCACATCTTTGGGTTGTGGGGTGAAAATGTGCAAACTCCACACGGGCAGTGACCCGGGGCTGGGATCAAACCCGGATCCTCGGCGCCGTGAGGCAACAGCGCCAACTACTGCGTCCCCGGCACCCAAATCCTCCCTGTTGCCGCTTTCTGCAGTCTTTCGCCACTTCAGTGATATTCAGCTTCTTATTATTCTTACCAAAGAGTGTAACTTCACATTTTCCCACATTATCGTCCACTTGCCAAGTTTTGCCCACTCACATAACTTGTTAACCACACCACTTGCAAATATATTACATCTATTGGTTCTCCTTTATCTATCCTCGTTACCACCTCAAAGAATTCTAATAAATATATCAGGCATGATTTTCCCTGCAAGAAGCCCTGCTGACTCTGCTTGATAATGGGCGGCACGGCAGCACAGGGGTTAGCACTGTTGCTTCACAGCGCCAGGGACCCGGGTTCGATTCCCGGCTCGGGTCACTGGCTGTGCGGAGTCTGCACGTTCTCCCCGTGTCTGCGTGGGTTTCCTCCGGATTCTCCGGTTTCCTCCCACAAGTCCCGAAAGACGCGCTGTTAGGTGAATTGGACATTCTGAATTCTCCCTCTGTGTGTACCGGAACAGGCGCAGGAGTGTGGCGACTAGGGGCTTTTCACAGTAACTTCATTGCAGCGTTAATGTAAGCCTACTTGTAACAATAAAGATGATTATTATTAATATTGTGTATCACATCCTTTATAATGGACTCTAACATTTTCCCAATGACAGATGTTAAGCTAACTGGCCAGTAGTTACTTGTTTTTTCTCTCCCGTTTTGGATAAGGGTGTTACATTGGCAGTTTTACAATCCTCTGGGACTTTTCCAGAATTTCAGGAATTTTGGAAGAGTACTAACTGTGTATCCAGTATCTCTAATTCCCTGGGATACAACCCATCAGGCCCAGGGGACTTATCGGCCTTCAGCTCATTAGTTTCCAGAATACTTTTCCTCGAGTGATTGTTATTGTATCTATTTCCTCGCCCCACTTTGTCCTTTGATTATTTAGTATTTTTGGAATGTTATACCATGGAGACTGACGCAAAGTATTTGTCTAATCCCTCTGCAATTATTATTTCCCCAATCTCATTCTGTAAGGGGCCTATAGTCACTTTGGCCACTTTCTTCCTTTTTATACATTGAAAGAAGCTTTGACTGTCCATTTTTATATTATTTACTAGTTTAACCGCATCGATTATTATTCTTCCTCTTTATATCTTTTGTTGGTTTTAAAACTTTGCCAATCCTCTGGCTTCCCACTTAATCTTTGCCACATGATAGGTTTTATCTTTCAGTTTATTCCTTGGTTGATTTATCCCCTTCCCAGAATCCTCCTCCCTCACTGAGAAATATCTTTGTTGCGAATCCGGAACTATTTTCAGAAACGCTGGCTATTGCTGATCAACCCTCACTGTAGACAGCTTCGTCTTTACTCCTTTCCAATTACTCTTCTTTACGTTTTGCACAGTTGTTTCTGACCCAGGTTTGTCACGCTCAGATTGAATGCTAAATTCTACCATGGGCGCAATTCACCCCAGAAGTGACTCATTGGGAGGGTTGGTTGGGATGATTCCCGTCAACCTTTTGGGTGCGATCCAAATTGGTATTCACCCACCCTGCGTCGTTTATTTGGGGTTCAGGGAGCTTTTCACTGGTAAATCCCACCCGTTCTTTTCCGCAGTGGGGAATTAAATCCCCCAGTCAGACCGGCTCCTCACAGATCGGGGCACCATTTTGAAAGGGCGCCCCAATCTCAAAATGAAGTAGAGGGTCCCTCACATCCCCCACCCACGGACAATGCGACCCCCCCGTAGGCAAGGTCAACACCTTCAACCCTTGACCCCCAAGTGGCAACCTCCCCCCCTCTCATCAGTGAAAGTTATCGTGAGCCCCCCGCTGCCCCCCTGCCCTCCCTCCCCCCCCCCCTCACACCCAGGAATTGTGGGCACCGTGAGCATACCCCCCCCCTTTGGGGTCGTTCAGGGCCTCCCATATTTAGGGTTCCCCCTTACAGTGCCCCCCCCCCCTTTCAGGACCCCCTTCACCCCTACCGTCATGACGCCCCTTCATACCCCTATTCACTCCCTCATGGGCATGGCACCCACCCCTCAGGCCCCCACCCCTTGGCAGTGCCCCATCTCCAAGCACCCGGGGGGGGGGGGGGGCGCTCTGAGACCCACGAGTGCCAATCGTGACTGGTCTCCGCTTGTAGCGATCGGCACCCAGT
The DNA here is from genome assembly GCF_047496885.1 of Scyliorhinus torazame. NCBI lineage: Eukaryota > Metazoa > Chordata > Chondrichthyes > Carcharhiniformes > Scyliorhinidae > Scyliorhinus > Scyliorhinus torazame. The sequence goes on from NC_092707.1 coordinate 420,185,490, forward strand.
TGCCGCCTCTCGGGTGCAGCTGGTGAATGCGACATCAAACTAAATATTATTACCTGGATCACACCTGATCTGGGCCCTCCCGTGATTCACCTCTCGATGCAGTGTTGAATCCTGTCGATGCAACGTTGAATCCTGTCGATGCAGTGTTGAATCCTGTCGATGCAGTGTTGAATCCTGTCGATGCAGTGTTGAATCCTGGCGATGCAGTGTTGAATCCTGTCGATGCAGTGTTGAATCCTGTCGATGCAGTGTTGAATCCTGTCGATGCAGTGTTGAATCCTGGCGATGCAGTGTTGAATCCTGGCGATGCAGTGTTGAATCCTGTCGATGCAGTGTTGAATCCTGGCGATGCAGTGTTGAATCCTGTCGATGCAGTGTTGAATCCTGTCGATGCAGTGTTGAATCCTGTCGATGCAGTGTTGAATCCTGTCGATGCAGTGTTGAATCCTGTCGATGCAGTGTTGAATCCTGTCGATGCAGTGTTGAATCCTGTCGATGCAGTGTTGAATCCTGTCGATGCAGTGTTGAATCCTGGCGATGCAGTGTTGAATCCTGTCGATGCAGTGTTGAATCCTGGCGATGCAGTGTTGAATCCTCTCGATGCAGTGTTGAATCCTCTCGATGCAGTGTTGAATCCTCTCGATGCAGTGTTGAATCCTCTCGATGCAGTGTTGAATCCTCTCGATGCAGTGTTGAATCCTGGCGATGCAGTGTTGAATCCTGTCGATGCAGTGTTGAATCCTGTCGATGCAGTGTTGAATCCTGTCGATGCAGTGTTGAATCCTGTCGATGCAGTGTTGAATCCTGGCGATGCAGTGTTGAATCCTGGCGATGCAGTGTTGAATCTTGGCGATGCAGTGTTGAATCGATTTCGGCGGGAGAATCAGCTGGTGAGTCAGTTTCAGCGGGAGCATTACGGAAGTGGCTGCTGGGAGGTAAGTCAACCTTTAAAAGCACTTGTCTTTGCAGGGGCAGGCCAGTCGATTTCGGCGTGAGAACAGCTGGTGAGTCAGTTTCAGCGGGAGCAGTGCGGAAGTGGCTGCTGGGAGGTAAGTCTGTCCTTTAAAAGCACTTGTCTTTGCAGGGGCAGGCCAGTCGATTTCAGCGGGAGTGGAGCTGGCTGGTTAGTCAATTTCAGCAGGAGCTGAGAATTTTTCTTTTTTTTTAAATTAGTTTTTTAGGCGGGAACAGGAAGTCGACCCGCGGACGTCTGGGAAGACCCTCACCAATAAATTCTGGTGGAGAGGAAACCCGAGACACTACACGTGTAGTGTCTCCCACCCGCCCTCCTCCTCTAACCTAATAATAAAACCCATTGGTCTGGGGTAAGTACCATATTTTATTATATTATTATTATTTTTTATAAAAATTTAATTTAGTTGTTAGCCAGATCTTGGTAGAAAGTTAGCGGAATGGCAGGGAAGGGAGTGCAATGTTCCTCCTGCAGGATGTTTGAGGTGAGGGATGCAGTTAGTGTCCCTGCTGATTTTACCTGCAGGAAGTGCTGCCATCTCCAGCTCCTCCAAGACCGAGTTAGGGAACTGGAGCTGGAGTTGGAAGAACTTCGGATCATTCGGGAGGCAGAAGGGGTCATAGATAGCAGCTTCAGGGAATTAGTTACACCAAAGATTGGAGATAGGCGGGTAACTGTAAGAGGGACTGGGAAAAAGCAGTCAGTGCAGGGATCCCCTGCGGTCGTTCCCCTGAGAAACAAGTATACCGCTTTGGATACTTGTGGGGGGGACGACTTACCAGGGGTTAGCCATGGGGTACGGGCCTCTGGCACGGAGTCTGTCCCTGTTGCTCAGAAGGGAAGGGGGGAGAGGAGCATAGCATTAGTAATTGGGGACTCTATAGTCAGGGGCACAGATAGGAGATTTTGTGGGAGCGTGAGAGACTCACGTTTGGTATGTTGCCTCCCAGGTGCAAGGGTACGTGATGTCTCGGATCGTGTTTTCCGGGTCCTTAGGGGGAGGGGGAGCAGCCCCAAGTCGTGGTCCACATTGGCACTAACGACATAGGTAGGAAAGGGGACAAGGATGTCAGGCAGGCTTTCAGGGAGCTAGGATGGAAGCTCAGAACTAGAACAAACAGAGTTGTTATCTCTGGGTTGTTGCCCGTGCCACGTGATAGTGAGATGAGGAATAGGGAGAGAGAGCATTTAAACACGTGGCTACAGGGATGGTGCAGGCGGGAGGGATTCAGATTTCTGGATAACTGGGGCTCTTTCTGGGGAAGGTGGGACCTCTACAGACAGGATGGTCTACATCTGAACCTGAGGGGCACAACTATCCTGGGGGGGGGAGATTTGTTAGTGCTCGTTGGGGGGGTTTAAACTAATGCAGCAGGGGCATGGGAACCTGGATTGTAGTTTTAGGGTAAGGGAGAATGAGAGTATAGAGGTCAGGAGCACAGATTTGACGTCGCAGGAGGGGGCCAGTGTTCAGCTAGGTGGTTTGAAGTGTGTCTACTTCAATGCCAGGAGTATACGAAACAAGGTAGGGGAACTGGCAGCATGGGTTGGTACCTGGGACTTCGATGTTGTGGCCATTTCGGAGACATGGATAGAGCAGGGACAGGAATGGATGTTGCAGGTTCCGGGGTTTAGGTGTTTTAGTAAGCTCAGAGAAGGAGGCAAAAGAGGGGGAGGTGTGGCGCTGCTAGTCAAGAGCAGTATTACGGTGGCGGAGAGGATGCTAGATGGGGACTCATCTTCCGAGGTAGTATGGGCTGAAGTTAGAAACAGGAAAGGAGAGGTCACCCTGTTGGGAGTTTTTTATAGGCCTCCTAATAGTTCTAGGGATGTAGAGGAAAGGATGGCGAAGATGATTCTGGATATGAGCGAAAGTAACAGGGTAGTTATTATGGGAGACTTTAACTTTCCAAATATTGACTGGAAAAGATATAGTTCGAGTACTATTATTCTGTAAGGTAAGAGGGGATGGAGGCTACGCCAGTTACATGCTCCTCCTGTAGGATGTGGGTGGTGAGGGATACCACCGGTGTCCCCACTGACTATACCTGCGGGAAGTGCACCCAACTTCAGCTCCTCAAAGACCGTGTTAGGGAACTGGAGCTGAAGCTGGATGAACTTCGGATCATCCGGGAGGCAGAGGGGGTGATTGAGAAGAGTTACAGGGAGGTAACCACACCCAAGGTACAGGACAAGAATAGCTGGGTTACAGTCAGGGGGAAAAAAACAAACAGGCAGACAGTGCAGGGATCCCTCGTGGCCGTTCCCCTTCAAAACAAGTATACCGTTTTGGATGCTGTTGGGGGGGATGACCTACCGGGGGAAGGCCCTAGCGGCCAGGTCTCTGGCACTGAGTCTGGCTCTGGGGCTCAGAAGGGAAGGGGGGAGAATAGAAAAGCAATAGTTGTAGGAGATTCAATGGTTAGGGGAATAGATAGGAGATTCTGTGGTCGCGAGCGAGACTCCCGGAAGGTATGTTGCCTCCCGGGTGCCAGGGCCAGGGATGTCTCGGATCGTGTCTTCAGGATCCTTAAGGGGGAGGGGGAGCAGCCAGAAGTCGTGGTGCACATTGGTACCAACGACATAGGTAGGAAAAGGGGTGTGGAGGTAATAAACAAGTTTAGGGAGTTAGGCTGGAAGTTGAAAGCCAGGACAGACAGAGTTGTCATCTCTGGTTTGTTGCCGGTGCCACGTGATAGCGAGGCTAGGAATAGGGAGAGAGTGCAGCTGAACACGTGGCTGCAGGAATGGTGTAGGAGGGAGGGCTTCAGGTATTTGGATAATTGGAGCGCATTCTGGGGAAGGTGGGACCTGTACAAGCAGGACGGGTTGCATCTGAACCAGAGGGGCACCAATATCCTGGGAGGGAGGTTTGCTAGTACTCTTCGGGAGGGTTTAAACTAATTTGGCTGGGGAATGGGAACCGGATTTGTAGTCCAGCAACTAAGGTAGCCGATATTCAGGACGCCAAAGCATGTAATGAGGCAGTGGGGAAGGGAACACTGACAAAGGAGAGTATTTGCAGGCACGGAGATGGGTTGAAGTGTGTATACTTCAACGCAAGAAGCATCAGGAATAAGGTGGGTGAACTTAAGGCATGGATCGGTACTTGGGACTACGATGTGGTGGCCATCACGGAAACGTGGATAGAAGAGGGGCAGAAATGGTTGTTGGAGGTCCCTGGTTATAGATGTTTCAATAAGATTAGGGAGGGTGGTAAAAGAGGTGGGGGGGTGGCATTATTAATTAGAGATAGTATAACAGCTGCAGAAAGGCAGTTCGAGGAGTATCACCCTATTGAGGTAGTATGGGTTGAAGTCAGAAATAAGAAAGGAGCAGTCACCTTGTTAGGAGTTTTCTATAGGCCCCCCAATAGTAGCAAAGATGTGGAGGAACAGATTGGGAAACAGATTTTGGAAAGGTGCAGAAGTCATAGGGTAGTAGTCATGGGCGACTTTAACTTCCCAAATATTGAGTGGAAACTCTTTAGATCAAATAGTTTGGATGGGGTGGTGTTTGTGCAGTGTGTCCAGGAAGCTTTTCTAACACAGTATGTAGATTGTCCGACCAGAGGAGGGGCAATATTGGATTTAGTACTGGGTAATGAACCAGGGCAAGTGGTAGATTTGTTAGTGGGGGAGCATTTTGGAGATAGTGACCACAATTCTGTGACTTTCACTTTAGTAATGGAGAGGGATAGGTACGTGCAACAGGGCAAGGTTTACAATTGGGGGAAGGGTAAATACGATGTTGTCAGACAAGAATTGAAGTGCATAAGTTGGGAACATAGGCTGGCAGGGAAGGACACAAGTGAAATGTGGAACTTGTTCAAGGAACAGGTGCTACGTGTCCTTGATATGTATGTCCCTGTCAGGCAGGGAAGAGATGGTCGAGTGAGGGAACCATGGTTGACAAGAGAGGTTGAATGTCTTGTTAAGAGGAAAAAGGTGACTTCTGTAAGGCTGAGGAAACAAGGTTCAGACAGGGCATTGGAGGGATACAAGATAGCCAGGAGGGAACTGAAGAAAGGGATTAGGAGAGCTAAGAGAGGGCATGAACAATCTTTGGCAGGTAGGATCAAGGAAAACCCCAAGGCCTTTTACACATATGTGAGAAATATGAGAATGACTAGAGCGAGGGTAGGTCCGATCAAGGACAGTAGCGGGAGATTGTGTATTGAGTCTGAAGAGATAGGAGAGGTCTTGAATGAGTACTTTTCTTCTGTATTTACAAATGAGAGGGGCGATATTGTTGGAGAGGACAGTGTGAAACAGATTGGTAAGCTCGAGGAAATACTTGTTAGGAAGGAAGATGTGTTGGGCATTTTGAAAAACTTGAGGATAGACAAGTCCCCCGGGCCTGACGGGATATATCCAAGGATTCTATGGGAAGCAAGAGATGAAATTGCAGAGCCGTTGGCAATGATCTTTTCGTCCTCACTGTCAACAGGGGTGGTACCAGGGGATTGGAGAGTGGCGAATGTCGTGCCCCTGTTCAAAAAAGGAACTAGGGATAACCCTGGGAATTACAGGCCAGTTAGTCTTACTTCGGTGGTAGGCAAAGTAATGGAAAGGGTACTGAAGGATAGGATTTCTGAGCATCTGGAAAGAAACTGCTTGATTAGGGATAGTCAGCACGGATTTGTGAGGGGTAGGTCTTGCCTTACAAATCTTATTGAATTCTTTGAGGAGGTGACCAAGCATGTGGATGAAGGTAAAGCAGTGGATGTAGTGTACATGGATTTTAGTAAGGCATTTGATAAAGTTCCCCGTGGTAGGCTTCTGCACAAAGTAAGGAGGCATGGGATAGTGGGAAATTTGGCCAGTTGGATAACGAACTGGCTAACCGATAGAAGTCAGAGAGTGGTGGTGGATGGCAAATATTCAGCCTGGATCCCAGTTACCAGTGGTGTACCGCAGGGATCAGTTCTGGGTCCTCTGCTGTTTGTGATTTTCATTAATGACTTGGACGAGGGAGTTGAAGGGTGGGTCAGTAAATTTTCAGACGATACGAAGATTGGTGGAGTTGTGGATAGTAAGGAGGGCTGTTGTCGGCTGCAAAGAGACATAGATAGGATGCAGAGCTGGGCTGAGAAGTGGCAGATGGAGTTTAACCCTGAAAAGTGTGAGGTTGTCCATTTTGGAAGGACAAATATGAATGCGGAATACAGGGTTAACGGTAGAGTTCTTGGCATTGTGGAGGAGCATAGAGACCTTGGGGTCTATGTTCATACATCTTTGAAAGTTGCCACTCAAGTGGATAGAGCTGTGAAGAAGGCCTATGGTGTGCTCGCGTTCATTAACAGAGGGATTGAATTTAAGAGCCGTGAGGTGATGATGCAGCTGTACAAAACTTTGGTAAGGCCACATTTGGAGTACTGTGTACAGTTCTGGTCGCCTCATTTTAGGAAGGATGTGGAAGCTCTGGAAAAGGTGCAAAGAAGATTTACCAGGATGTTGCCTGGAATGGAGAGTAGGTCTTACGAGGAAAGGTTGAGGGTGCTAGGCCTTTTCTCATTAGAGCGGAGAAGGATGAGGGGCGACTTGATAGAGGTTTATAAGATGATCAGGGGAATAGATAGAGTAGACAGTCAGAGACTTTTTCCCCAGGTGGAACACACCATTACAAGGGGACATAAATTTAAGGTGAAAGGTGGAAGATATAGGAGGGATATCAGAGGTAGGTTCTTTACCCAGAGAGTAGTGGGGGCATGGAATGCACTGCCTGTGGAAGTAGTTGAGTCGGAAACATTAGGGACCTTCAAGCAGCTGTTGGATAGGTACATGGATTACGGGAAAATGATATAGTGTAGATTTATTTGTTCTTAAGGGCAGCACGGTAGCATTGTGGATAGCACAATTGCTTCACAGATCCATGGTCCCAGGTTCGATTCCGGCTTGGGTCATTGTCTGTGCGGAGTCTGCACGTCCTCCCCGTGTCTGCGTGGGTTTCCTCCGGGTGCTCCGGTTTCCTCCCACAGTCCAAAGATGTGCGGGTTAGGTGAATTGGCTAATGATAAATTGCCCTTAATGTCCAAATTGCCCTTGGTGTTGGGTGGAGGTGTTGAGTTTGGGTAGGGTGCTCTTTCCAAGAGCTGGTGCAGACTCAAAGGGCCGAATGGCCTCCTTCTGCACTGTAAATTCAATGATAATCTATGATTAATCTAGGACAAAGGTTTGGCACAACATCGTGGGCCGAAGGGCCTGTTCTGTGCTGTATTTTCTATGTTCTATGTTCTATGTACAATAGATGGGTCGTTTTTTGTACAGTGTGTGCAGGAGGGTTTCCTGAAACAATATGTTGACAGGCCAACAAGAGGCGAGGCCACGTTGGATTTGGTTTTGGGTAATGAACCAGGCCAGGTGTTGGATTTGGAGGTAGGAGAGCACTTTGGGGACAGTGACCACAATTCGGTGACGTTTACGTTAATGATGGAAAGGGATAAGTATACACCGCAGGGCAAGAGTTATAGCTGGGGGAAGGGCAATTATGATGCCATTAGACGTGACTTGGGGGGGATAAGGTGGAGAAGTAGGCTGCAAGTGTTGGGCACACTGGATAAGTGGGGCTTGTTCAAGGATCAGCTACTGCGTGTTCTTGATAAGTATGTACCGGTCAGACAGGGAGGAAGGCGTCGAACGAGGGAACCGTGGTTTACCAAGGAAGTGGAATCTCTTGTTAAGAGGAAGAAGGAGGCCTATGTGAAGATGAAGTGTGAAGTTTTGGTTGGGGCGATGGATAGTTACAAGGTAGCGAGGAAGGATCTAAAGAGAGAGCTAAGACGAGCAAGGAGGGGACATGAGAAGTATTTGGCAGGAAGGATCAAGGAAAACCCAAAAGCTTTCTATAGGTATGTCAGGAATAAGCGAATGACTAGGGAAAGAGTAGGACCAGTCAAGGACAGGGATGGGAAGTTGTGTGTGGAGTCTGAAGAGATAGGCGAGATACTAAATGAATATTTTTCGTCAGTATTCACTCAGGAAAAAGATAATGCTGTGGAGGAGAATGCTGAGCCCTAGGCTAATAGAATAGATGGCATTGAGGTACGTAGGGAAGAGGTGTTGGCAATTCTGGACAGGCTGAAAATAGATAAGTCCCCGGGACCTGATGGGATTTATCCTAGGATTCTATGGGAGGCCAGGGAAGAGATTGCTGGACCTTTGGCTTTGATTTTTATGTCATCATTGGCTACAAGAATAGTGCCAGAGGACTGGAGGACAGCAAATGTGGTCCCTTTGTTCAAAAAGGGGAGCAGAGACAACCCCGGCAACTATAGACCGGTGAGCCTCACGTCTGTAGTGGGTAAAGTCTTGGAGGGGATTATAAGGGACAAGATTTATAATCATCTAGATAGGAATAATATGATCAGGGATAGTCAGCATGGCTTTGTGAAGGGTAGGTCATGCCTCACAAACCTTATTGAGTTCTTTGAGAAGGTGACTGAACAGGTAGACGAGGGTAGAGCAGTTGATGTGGTGTATATGGATTTCAGCAAAGCGTTTGATAAGGTTCCCCACGGTAGGCTATTGCAAAAAATACGGAGGCTGGGGATTGAGGGTGATTTAGAGATGTGGATCAGAAATTGGCTAGCTGAAAGAAGACAGAGGGTGGTGGTTGATGGGAAATGTTCAGAATGGAGTACAGTCACAAGTGGAGTACCACAAGGATCTGTTCTGGGGCCGTTGCTGTTTGTCATTTTTATCAATGACCTAGAGGAAGGCGCAGAAGGGTGGGTGAGTAAATTTGCAGACGATACTAAAGTCGGTGGTGTTGTCGATAGTGTGGAAGGATGTAGCAGGTTACAGAGGGATATAGATAAGCTGCAGAGCTGGGCTGAGAGGTGGCAAATGGAGTTTAATGTAGAGAAGTGTGAGGTGATTCACTTTGGAAGGAATAACAGGAATGCGGAATATTTGGCTAATGGTAAAGTTCTTGAAAGTGTGGATGAGCAGAGGGATCTAGGTGTCCATGTACATAGATCCCTGAAAGTTGCCACGCAGGTTGATAGGGTTGTGAAGAAGGCCTATGGAGTGTTGGCCTTTATTGGTAGAGGGATTGAGTTCCGGAGTCGGGAGGTCATGTTGCAGCTGTACAGAACTCTGGTCCGGCCGCATTTGGAGTATTGCGTACAGTTCTGGTCACCGCATTATAGGAAGGACGTGGAGGCTTTGGAGCGGGTGCAGAGGAGATTTACCAGGATGTTGCCTGGTATGGAGGGAAAATCTTATGAGGAAAGGCTGATGGACTTGAGGTTGTTTTCGTTGGAGAGAAGAAGGTTAAGAGGAGACTTAATAGAGGCATACAAAATGATCAGGGGGTTGGATAGGGTGGACAGTGAGAGCCTTCTCCCGCGGATGGATATGGCTGGCACGAGGGGACATAACTTTAAACTGAGGGGTAATAGATATAGGACAGAGGTCAGAGGTAGGTTCTTTACGCAAAGAGTAGTGAGGCCGTGGAATGCCCTACCTGCTACAGTAGTGAACTCGCCAACATTGTGGGCATTTAAAAGTTTATTGGATAAACATATGGATGATAATGGCATAGTGTAGGTTAGATGGCTTTTGTTTCGGTGCAACATCGTGGGCCGAAGGGCCTGTACTGCGCTGTATTGTTCTATGTTCTATGTTCTATGAATCCTGGCGATGCAGTGTTGAATCCTCTCGATGTAGTGTTGAATCCTCTCGATGCAGTGTTGAATCCTCTCGATGCAGTGTTGAATCCTCTCGATGCAGTGTTGAATCCTCTCGATGCAGTGTTGAATCCTCTCGATGCAGTGTTGAATCCTCTCGATGCAGTGTTGAATCCTGGCGATGCAGTGTTGAATCCTCTCGATGTAGTGTTGAATCCTCTCGATGCAGTGTTGAATCCTGTCGATGCAGTGTTGGATCCTCTCGATGCAGTGTTGAATCCTGTCGATGCAGTGTTGAATCCTGTCGATGCAGTGTTGAATCCTCTCGATGCAGTGTTGAATCCTCTCGATGCAGTGTTGGATCCTCTCGATGCAGTGTTGAATCCTCCCGATGCAGTGTTGAATCCTGTCGATGCAGTGTTGAATCCTGTCGATGCAGTGTTGAATCCTGTCGATGCAGTGTTGAATCCTGGCGATGCAGTGTTGAATCCTGGCGATGCAGTGTTGAATCCTGGCGATGCAGTGTTGAATCCTGTCGATGCAGTGTTGAATCCTGGCGATGCAGTGTTGAATCCTGTCGATGCAGTGTTGAATCCTGTCGATGCAGTGTTGAATCCTGTCGATGCAGTGTTGAATCCTGGCGATGCAGTGTTGAATCCTGGCGATGCAGTGTTGAATCCTGGCGATGCAGTGTTGAATCCTGTCGATGCAGTGTTGAATCCTGGCGATGCAGTGTTGAATCCTGGCGATGCAGTGTTGAATCCTGGCGATGCAGTGTTGAATCCTCTCGATGCAGTGTTGAATCCTCCTGATGCAGTGTTGAATCGCGCCCTAAGTATTTCCGCAGGGACTGAATAGTGTACTCTTCATACTTCCATTGGGGGCGCTATTCGGTGAGAGAGTCGGGACAGGCAAATGGACCAGCAGTGCGCCGGCAAGAATTCAGGACAAAGCCCCATGAGTGTTGTCACCACTGGGGGCAGAGTTAGCGGCAAAGAGCCTGGCAGCTGGAGCGGTTCTCTTCACTCAGCGACTCACCACACACTCACTGTGGCTCCGTGCGGCCAGGGTGGCTCCCAGGGAGTCGGACTTAGACCCACAGCTCCAGGTCCGCGAGGGAAGGAGGGACACTACCCGCCTACCCCCAGGGAGGGGGGCAGGGAGGGGGCGGTGGGGAGGGGAGGGTGGGGCAGGGAGGGGGGCTGCGGGGAGGGGGGCCGCGGAGGGGGTAGGGTGGGGGGGCGGGGGCTGCGAGTGGGAGGAGGGGCGAGGAGGGGGGCTCGGGGAAGGGGGCTGTGAGGGGGAGGGGGGCTCGGGGGGTCGGGGAGGGGAGGGGGAGGGGGGGCGGGGGGAGGGGGGGCGGGGGTGGGGGGCTGTGAGGGGGGAGGAGAGGAAGGGCGGGGGGTGGGGGGCTGTGAGGGGGAGGGGGGCGGGAAGGGGGAGGGGAGGCGGGGAGGGGGGCAGCGAGGGGGAGGGGGTCGGGGAGGGGGGCTGCAATGGGGAGGGGGGTCGGGGAGGGGGGTTGCGAGGGGAAGGGGGCGGTGAGGGGGGCTCGGGGAGGGGGGCTCGGGGAGGGGGGCTGTGAGGGGGAGGGGGCGGGGAGGGGGAGGGGGGGCGGGGGGTGGGGGGCTGTGAGGGGGAGGGGGGCGGGGAGGGGGAGGGGGGGCGGTGGGTGGGGGGCTGTGAGGGGGAGTGGAGGCGGGGAGGGGGAGGGGGGCAGCGAGGGGGAGGGGGTCGGTGAGGGGGGCTGCAATGGGCAGGGGGGTCGGGGAGGGGGGCTGCGAGGGGGAGGGGGGCGGGGAGGGGGGCTGCGAGGGGGATCGGGGGTTGCGGGGGGAGGGGGGGACAGGGAGGGGTGCTGAGGGTGGGTTGGGGAGGGGGGCTGCAAGGGGGAGGGGGAACGGGGAGGAGGGCTGCGAGGGGGGGCTGGGAGGGGGGTCGGGGAGCGGGGCGGTGGGGGGGCGGGGAGGGGAGCTGCGAGGGGGAGGGGGGTCGGGGAGCGGGGCGGTTGGGGGGGGCGGGGAGGGGGGCTGCGAGGGGGAGGGGGGGCTGCGAGGGGGAGGGGGGGCTGCGGGGGGAGGGGGCAGGGAGCGGGGCGGTGGGGGGGCGGGGAGGGGGGCTGTGAGGGGGAGGGGGGCAGGGAGCGGGGCGGTGGGGAGGGGGGGCGGGGAGGTGGTGGCGCTTCACCAGAGGCTCTGTGAACATTCCCAGGAGACAGGGAGCTGCCAGGGGCCCGGACGCAGCAGCAGAGGGAGTCCATTTAAAACACAAACTGCAGCAATGGAGTCTGAGACAGGACACCCCGATCCCGAGGGAGACACCCCGATCCCGAGGGAGACACCCCGATACCGAGGGAGACACCCCGATCCCGAGGGGAATACCCCGATCCCGAGGGAGACACCCCGATCCCGAGGAAGACACCCCGATCCCAAGGGGAATACCCGGATCCCGAGGGAGACACCCCGATCCCGAGGGGAATACCCGGATCCCGAGGGAGACACCCCGATCCCGAGGGGAACACCCCGATCCCGAGGGAGACACCCCGATCCCGAGGGGAACACCCCGATCCCGAGGGAGACACCCCGATCCCGAGGGGAACACCCCGATCCCGAGGGAGAGACACCCCGATCCCGAGGGAGAAGCCCCGATCCCGAGGGAGACACCCCGATCCCGAGGGAGACTCCCCGATCCCGAGGGGAATACCGGGATCCCGAGGGAGAGACACCCCGATCCTGAGGGAGAGACCCCGATCCCGAGGGAGAGACACCCCGATCCCGAGGGAGACACCCCGATCCCGAGGGAGAGACACCCGGATCCCGAGGGAGAGACACCCGGATCCCGAGGGAGAGACCCCGATCCCGAGGGAGACACCCCGATCCCGAGGGAGACTCCCCGATCCCGAGGGAGAGACACCCCGATCCCGAGGGAGACTCCCCGATCCCGAGGGGAATACCGGGATCCCGAGGGAGAGACACCCTGATCCCGAGGGAGAGACTCCCCGATCCCGAGGGAGAGATTCCCCGATCCCCAGGGGGACTCCCCGATCCAGAGGGAGAGACACCCCGATCCCGTGGGAGAGAATCCCCGATCCCCATGGGGACTCCCCGATCCCGAGGGAGAGACACCCCGATCCCGAGGGAGACACCCCGATCCTGAGGGAGAGACACCCCGATCCCGAGGGAGAGACTCCCCGATCCCCAGGGGGACTCGCCGTTCCCGAGGGAGAGACACCCCGATCCCGTGGGAGAGGCTCCCCGATCCCGAGAGAGAGAGACACCCCGATCCCGAGGGGGAGACACCCCGATCCCGAGGGGGGGGGGACCCCGATCCCGAGGGAGAGACTCCCCGATCCCGAGGGAGAGACACCCTGATCCCGAGGGAGAGACACCCCGAACCCGAGGGAGAGACAAATCGATCCCGAGGGAGAGACACCCTGATCCCGAGGGAGAGACTCGCCGATCCCGAGGGAGAGACACCCCGATCCCGAGGGAGAGACTCGCCGATCCCGAGGGAGAGACACCCCGAACCCGAGAGACAGACTCCCCAATCCCGAGGGAGAGACACCCCAATCCCGAGGGAGAGACACCACGATCCCGAGGGAGAGACACCCCGATCCCGAGGGAGATACCCCGATCCCGAGGGAGACACCCCGATCCTGAGGGAAAGACACCCCGATCCCGAGGGAAAGACACCCCGATCCCGAGGGGAACACCCCGATCCCGAGGGAGACACCCCGATCCCGAGGGGAACACCCTGATCCCGAGGGAGAGACACCCCGATCACGTGGGAGACACCCCGATCCCGAGGGAGACGCCCAGATACCGAGGGAGACACCCCGATCCCGAGGGGAATACCCCGATCCCGAGGGAGACACCCCGATCCCGTGGGAGACACCCCGATCCCGAGGAAGACACCCCGATCCCAAGGGGAATACCCGGATCCCGAGGGAGACACCCCGATCCCGAGGGGAATACCCGGATCCCGAGGGAGACACCCCGATCCCGAGGGGAATACCCGGATCCCGAGGGAGACACCCCGATCCCGAGGGGAATACCCGGATCCCGAGGGAGACACCCCGATCCCGAGGAAGACACCCCGATCCCGAGGGAGACACACCGATCCCAAGGGGAATACCCGGATCCCGAGGGGAATACCCCGATCCCGAGGGGAATACCCCGATCCCGAGGGAGACACCCCGATCCCGAGGGAGACACCCCGATCCCAAGGGGAATACCCGGATCCCGAGGGAGACACCCCGATCCCGAGGGGAATACCCGGATCCCGAGGGGAATACCCGGATCCTGAGGGAGACACCCCGATCCCGAGGGAGACACCCCTATCCCGAGGGGAATACCGGGATCCCGAGGGAGACGCCCCGATCACGACGGGAATACCCGGATCCCGAGGGGAATACCGGGATCCCGAGGGAGACACCCCGATCCCGAGGGGACTACCCGGATCCCGAGGGGAATACCCAGATCCCGAGGGGAACACCCCGATCCCGAGGGGAATACCGGGATCCCGAGGGGAATACCGTGATCCCCAGGGAGACACCCCGATCCCGAGGGGAACAGCCCGATCACGAGGGGAATACCGTGATTCCGAGGGAGACACCCCGATCCCGAGGGGACTACCCGGATCCCGAGGGGAATACCGTGATTCCGAGGGAGACACCACGATCCCGAGGGGACTACCCGGATCCCGAGGGGAATACCTGGATCCCGAGGGGAATACCGGGATCCCGAGGGGAATACCGGGATCCCGAGGGAGACACCCCAATCCCGAGAGGACTACCCGGATCCCGAGGGAGACACCCCGATCCTGAGGGGAATACCGTGATCCCGAGGGAGACACCCCGATCCCGAGGGGACTACCCGGATCCCGAGGGGAATACCCGGATCCCGAGGGGAATACCGGGATCCCGAGGGAGACACCCCGATCCCGAGGGGACTACCCGGATCCCGAGGGGAATACCCGGATCCCGAGGGAGACACCCCGATCCCGAGGGGAATACCCGGATCTCGAGGGAGACACCCCGATCCCGAGGAAGACACCCCGATCCCGAGGGAGACACACCGATCCCAAGGGGAATACCCGGATCCCGAGGGAGACACCCCGATCCCGAGGGGAATACCCCGATCCCGAGGGGAATACCCCGATCCCGAGGGAGACACCCCGATCCCGAGGAAGACACCCCGATCCCGAGGGGGACACCCCGATCCCAAGGGGAAGACCAGGATCCCGAGGGAGACACCCCGATCCCGAGGGGAATACCCGGATCCCGAGGGGAATACCCGGATCCCGAGGGAGACACCCGGATCCCGAGGGGAATACCGGGATCCCGAGGGAGACACCCCTATCCCGAGGGGACTACCCCGATCCCGAGGGAGAGACACCCCGATCCCGAGGGAGAAGCCCCGATCCCGAGGGAGACACCCCGATCCCGAGGGAGACTCCCCGATCCCGAGGGGAATACCGGGATCCCGAGGGAGAGACACCCCGATCCTGAGGGAGAGACCCCGATCCCGAGGGAGAGACACCCCGATCCCGAGTGAGAGACACCCGGATCCCGAGGGAGAGACACCCGGATCCCGAGGGAGACACCCCGATCCCGAGGGAGACTCCCCGATCCCGAGGGAGAGACACCCCGATCCCGAGGGAGACTCCCCGATCCCGAGGGGAATACCGGGATCCCGAGGGAGAGACACCCTGATCCCGAGGGAGAGACTCCCCGATCCCGAGGGAGAGATTCCCCGATCCCCAGGGGGACTCCCCGATCCAGAGGGAGAGACACCCCGATCCCGTGGGAGAGACTCCCCGATCCCCAGGGGGACTCCCCGATCCCGAGGGAGAGACACCCCGATCCCGAGGGAGACACCCGATCCTGAGGGAGAGACACCCCGATCCCGAGGGAGAGACTCCCCGATCCCCAGGGGGACTCCCCGATCCCGAGGGAGAGACACCCCGATCCCGAGGGAGACACCCCGATCCTGAGGGAGAGACACCCCGCTCCCGAGGGAGAGACTCCCCGATCCCCAGGGGGACTCCCCGATCCCGAGGGAGAGACACCCCGATCCCGTGGGAGAGACTCCCCGATCCCGAGAGAGAGAGACACCCCGATCCCGAGGGGGAGACACCCCGATCCCGAGGGGGGGGGACCCCGATCCCGAGGGAGAGACTCCCCGATCCCGAGGGAGAGACGCCCCGATCCCGAGGGAGAGACACCCCGATCCCGTAGGAGAGACTCCCCGATCCCGAGAGAGAGAGACACCCCGATCCCGAGGGGGAGACACCCCGATCCCGAGGGAGAGACAAATCGATCCCGAGGGAGAGACACCCTGATCCCGAGGGAGAGACTCGCCGATCCCGAGGGAGAGACACCCCGATCCCGAGGGAGAGACTCGCCGATCCCGAGGGAGAGACACCCCGAACCCGAGAGACAGACTCCCCAATCCCGAGGGAGAGACACCCCAATCCCGAGGGAGAGACGCCCCGATCCCGAGGGAGAGACACCCCGATCCCGAGGGAGACACCCCGATCCCGAGGGAGAGACACCCCGATCCCGAGGGAGAGACACCCCGAACCCGAGGGAGAGACAAATCGATCCCGAGGGAGAGACACCCTGATCCCGAGGGAGAGACTCGCCGATCCCGAGGGAGAGACACCCCGATCCCGAGGGAGAGACTCGCCGATCCCGAGGGAGAGACACCCCGAACCCGAGAGACAGACTCCCCAATCCCGAGGGAGAGACACCCCAATCCCGAGGGAGAGACGCCCCGATCCCGAGGGAGAGACACCCCGATCCCGAGGGAGACACCCCGATCCCGAGGGAGACACCCCGATCCTGAGGGAAAGACACCCCGATCCCGAGGGAAAGACACCCCGATCCCGAGGGGAACACCCCGATCCCGAGGGAGACACCCCGATCCCGAGGGGAACACCCCGATCCCGAGGGAGAGACACCCCGATCACGTGGGAGACACCCCGATCCCGAGGGAGACGCCCCGATCCCGAGGGAGACACCCCGATCCCGAGGGGGACACCCCGATCCTGAAGGAGACTCCCCGATCCCGAGGGAGAGACACCCCGATCCCGAGGGGGAGACTCCCCGATCCCGAGGGAGAGACACCCCAATCCCGAGAGAGAGACACCCCGATCCCGAGGGGGACACCCCGATCCCGAGGGAGACACCCCGATCCCGAGGGAGAGACACCCGGATCCCGAGGGGGTCACCTCGATCCCGAGGGAGAGACACCCTGATCCCGAGGGGGACACCCCGATCCCGAGGGAGAGACTCCCCGATCCCGAGGGAGAGACACCCCGATCCCGAGTGTGACACCCCGATCCCGAGGGGGACACCCCGATCCCGAGAGAGAGACACCCCGATCCTGAGGGAGAGACACCCCGATCCCGAGAGAGACTCCCCGATCCCGAGGGAGAGACTCCCCGATCCCGAGAGAGAGACACCCCGATCCCGAGAGAGAGACATGCCGATCCCGAGGGAGAGACGCCCCGATCCCGAGGGAGAGACACCCAGATCCCGAGGGAGCGACACCCCGATCCCGAGGGAGAGACTACCCGATCCCGAGGGAGACACCCCGATCCCGAGGGAGAGACTCCCCGATCCCGAGTGAGAGACACCACGATCCCGAGGGAGAGACTCCCCGATCCCGAGGGGAATACCCGGATTCCGAGGGAGAGACACCCCGATCCCGAGGGAGACACCCCGATCCCGAGGGAGACTCCCCGATCCCGAGGGAGAGACACCCCGAACCCGAGGGAGAGACTCGCCGATCCCGAGGAAGACACTCTGATCCCGAGGGAGAGACACCCTGATCCCGAGGGAGAGACACCCCGATCTCGAGGGAGAGACCCCGATCCCGAGGGAGAGACACCCCGATCCTGAGGGAGAGACTCCCCGATCCCGAGGGGAACACCCCGATCCTGAGGGAGAGACACCCCGATCCCGAGGGGAACACCCCGATCCCGAGTGAGAGACACCCCGATCCCGAGTGAGAGACACCCCGATCTCGAGGGAGAGACCCCGATCCCGAGGGAGAGACACCCCGATCCTGAGGGAGAGACTCCCCGATCCCGAGGGGAACACCCCGATACTGAGGGAGAGACACCCCGATCACGCGGGAGAGACACCCCGATCCCGAGGGAGAGACACCCCGATCCCGAGGGAGAGACCCCGATCCCGAGGGAGAGACACCCCGATCCCGAGGGAGAGACACCCCGAACCCGAGGGAGACACTCCGATCCCGAGGGAGACTCCCCGATCCGAGGGAGACACTCCCCGATCCCGAGGGAGAGACACCCCGATCCCGAGGGAGAGACCCCGATCCCGAGGGGAACACCCCGATCCCGAGGGGGAGACACCCCGATCCCGAGGGGAACACCCCGATCCCGAGGGAGAGACACCCCGATCACGTGGGACACACCCCGATCCCGAGGGAGACGCCCCGATCCCGTGGGAGACACCCCGATCCCGAGGGGGACACCCCGATCCCGAGGGAGACTCCCCGATCCCGAGGGAGAGACACCCCGATCCCGAGGGGGAGACTCCCCGATCCCGAGGGAGAGACACCCCAATCCCGAGAGAGAGACACCCCGATCCCGAGGGGGACACCCCGATCCCGAGGGAGACACCCCGATCCCGAGGGAGAGACACCCGGATCCCGAGGGGGTCACCTCGATCCCGAGGGAGAGACACCCTGATCCCGAGGGGGACACCCCGATCCCGCGGGTGAGACTCCCCGATCCCGAGGGAGAGACACCCCGATCCCGAGTGTGACACCCCGATCCCGAGGGGGACACCCCGATCCCGAGGGAGAGACACCCCGATCCCGAGGGAGAGACACCCCGATTCCGAGGGAGAGACACCCCGATCCCGAGGGAGAGACTCCCCGATCCCGAGGGAGACTCCCCGTTCCTGAGGGAGAGACACCCCGATCCCGAGGGAGAGACACCCCGATCCCGAGAGAGACTCCCCGATCCCGAGGGAGAGACTCCCCGATCCCGAGAGAGAGACACCCCGATCCCGAGAGAGAGACATGCCGATCCCGAGGGAGAGACACTCCGATCCCGAGGGAGAGACGCCCCGATCCCGAGGGAGAGACGCCCAGATCCCGAGGGAGCGACACCCCGATCCCGAGGGAGAGACTACCCGATCCCGAGGGAGAGACTACCCGATCCCGAGGGAGACACCCCGATCCCGAGGGAGAGACTCCCCGATCCCGAGTGAGAGACACCACGATCCCGAGTGAGAGACACCACGATCCCGAGGGAGAGACTCCCCGATCCCGAGGGGAATACCCGGATTCCGAGGGAGAGACACCCCGATCCCGAGGGAGACACCCCGATCCCGAGGGAGACTCCCCGATCCCGAGGGAGAGACACCCCGAACCCGAGGGAGAGACTCCCCGATCCCGAGGGAGAGACTACCCTATCCCGAGGGAGAGACTACCCGATCCCGAGAGAGACACCCCGATCCCGAGGGAGATACTCCCCGATCCCGAGTGAGAGACACCACGATCCCGAGTGAGAGACACCACGATCCCGAGGGAGAGACACCCCGAACCCGAGGGGACTACCCGGATCCCGAGGGAGACACCCCGATCCCGAGGGGAATACCGTGATCCCGAGGGAGACACCCCGATACCGAGGGGAACACCCCGATCCCAAGGGGAATATCCGGATCCCGAGGGAGACACCCCGATCCCGAGGGGAACACCCCGATCCCGAGGGAGACACCCCGATCCCGAGGGAGAGACACCTCGATCCCGAGGGAGAAGCCCCGATCCCGAGGGAGACACCCCGATCCCGAGGGAGACTCCCCGATCCCGAGGGGAATACCGGGATCCCGAGGGAGAGACACCCCGATCCTGAGGGAGAGACCCCGATCCCGAGGGAGAGACACCCCGATCCCGAGGGAGAGACACTCGGATCCCGAGGGAGAGACACCCGGATCCCGAGGGAGAGACTCCGATCCCGAGGGAGACACCCCAACCCGAGGGAGACTCCCCGATCCCGAGGGAGAGACACCCCGATCCCGAGGGAGACTCCCCGATCCCGAGGGGAATACCGGGATCCCGAGGGAGAGACACCCTGATCCCGATGGAGAGACTCCCCGATCCCGAGGGAGAGATTCCCCGATCCCCAGGGGGACTCCCCGATCCAGAGGGAGAGACACCCCGATCCCGTGGGAGAGACTCCCCGATCCCCAGGGGGACTCCCCGATCCCGAGGGAGAGACACCCCGATCCCGAGGGAGACACCCCGATCCTGAGGGAGAGACACCCCGATCCCGAGGGAGAGACTCCACGATCCCCAGGGGGACTCCCCGATCCCGAGGGAGAGACACCCCGATCCCGAGGGAGACACCCCGATCCTGAGGGAGAGACACCCCGATCCCGAGGGAGAGACTCCCCGATCCCCAGGGGGACTCCCCGATCCCGAGGGAGAGACACCCCGATCCCGTGGGAGAGACTCCCCGATCCCGAGAGAGAGAGACACCCCGATCCCGAGGGGGAGACACCCCGATCCCGAGGGGGGGGGACCCCGATCCCGAGGGAGAGACTCCCCGATCCCGAGGGAGAGACACCCCGATCCCGAGGGAGAGACACCCCGATCCCGTAGGAGAGACTCCCCGATCCCGAGAGAGAGAGACACCCCGATCCCGAGGGGGAGACACCCCGATCCCGAGGGGGGGGGACCCCGATCCCGAGGGAGAGACTCCCCGATCCCGAGGGAGAGACACCCCGATCCCGAGGGAGAGACACCCCGAACCCGAGGGAGAGACAAATCGATCCCGAGGGAGAGACACCCTGATCCCGAGGGAGAGACTCGCCGATCCCGAGGGAGAGACACCCCGATCCCGAGGGAGAGACTCGCCGATCCTGAGGGAGAGACACCCCGAACCCGAGAGACAGACTCCCCAATCCCGAGGGAGAGACACCCCAATCCCGAGGGAGAGACGC
Source organism: Scyliorhinus torazame (assembly GCF_047496885.1). Classification (NCBI taxonomy): domain Eukaryota; kingdom Metazoa; phylum Chordata; class Chondrichthyes; order Carcharhiniformes; family Scyliorhinidae; genus Scyliorhinus; species Scyliorhinus torazame. The sequence continues at coordinate 420,206,076 of NC_092707.1, forward strand.
CCCGATCCCGAGGGAGAGACACTCCGATCCCGAGGGAGACACCCCGATCCCGAGGGAGACACCCCGATCCTGAGGGAAAGACACCCCGATTCCGAGGGAAAGACACCCCGATCCCGAGGGGAACACCCCGATCCCGAGGGAGACACCCCGATCCCGAGGGGAACACCCCGATCCCGAGGGAGAGACACCCCGATCACGTGGGAGACACCCCGATCCCGAGGGAGACGCCCCGATCCCGAGGGAGACACCCCGATCCCGAGGGAGACACCCCGATCCCGAGGGGGACACCCCGATCCTGAGGGAGACTCCCCGATCCCGAGGGAGAGACACCCCGATCCCGAGGGGGAGACTCCCCGATCCCGAGGGAGAGACACCCCAATCCCGAGAGAGAGACACCCCGATCCCGAGGGGGACACCCCGATCCCGAGGGAGAGACTCCCCGATCCCGAGGGAGAGACACCCCGATCCCGAGTGTGACACCCCGATCCCGAGGGGGACACCCCGATCCCGAGGGAGAGACACCCCGATCCCGAGGGAGAGACTCCCCGATCCCGAGGGAGACTCCCCGTTCCCGAGGGAGAGACACCCCGATCCCGAGGGAGAGACACCCCGATCCCGAGAGAGACTCCCCGATCCCGAGGGAGAGACTCCCCGATCCCGAGAGAGAGACACCCCGATCCCGAGAGAGAGACATGCCGATCCCGAGGGAGAGACGCCCCGATCCCGAGGGAGAGACGCCCAGATCCCGAGGGAGCGACACCCCGATCCCGAGGGAGAGACTACCCGATCCCGAGCGAGACACCCCGATCCCGAGGGAGAGACTCCCCGATCCCGAGTGAGAGACACCACGATCCCGAGGGAGAGACTCCCCGATCCCGAGGGGAATACCCGGATTCCGAGGGAGAGACACCCCGATCCCGAGGGAGACACCCCGATCCCGAGGGAGACTCCCCGATCCCGAGGGAGAGACACCCCGAACCCGAGGGAGAGACTCCCCGATCCCGAGGAAGACACCCTGATCCCGAGGGAGAGACACCCTGATCCCGAGGGAGAGACACCCCGATCTCGAGGGAGAGACCCCGATCCCGAGGGAGAGACACCCCGATCCTGAGGGAGAGACTCCCCGATCCCGAGGGGAACACCCCGATCCTGAGGGAGAGACACCCCGATCCCGAGGGGAACACCCCGATCCCGAGTGAGAGACACCCCGATCCCGAGTGAGAGACACCCCGATCTCGAGGGAGAGACCCCGATCCCGAGGGAGAGACACCCCGATCCTGAGGGAGAGACTCCCCGATCCCGAGGGGAACACCCCGATCCTGAGGGAGAGACACCCCGATCACGCGGGAGAGACACCCCGATCCCGAGGGAGAGACACCCCGATCCCGAGGGAGAGACCCCGATCCCGAGGGAGAGACACCCCGATCCCGAGGGAGAGACACCCCGAACCCGAGGGAGACACTCCGATCCCGAGGGAGACTCCCCGATCCGAGGGAGAGACTCCCCGATCCCGAGGGAGAGACACCCCGATCCCGAGGGAGAGACCCCGATCCCGAGGGGAACACCCCGATCCCGAGGGGGAGACACCCCGATCCCGAGGGGAACACCCCGATCCCGAGGGAGAGACACCCCGATCACGTGGGAGACACCCCGATCCCGAGGGAGACGCCCCGATCCCGTGGGAGACACCCCGATCCCGAGGGGGACACCCCGATCCCGAGGGAGACTCCCCGATCCCGAGGGAGAGACACCCCGATCCCGAGGGGGAGACTCCCCGATCCCGAGGGAGAGACACCCCAATCCCGAGAGAGAGACACCCCGATCCCGAGGGGGACACCCCGATCCCGAGGGAGACACCCCGATCCCGAGGGAGAGACACCCGGATCCCGAGGGGGTCACCTCGATCCCGAGGGAGAGACACCCTGATCCCGAGGGGGACACCCCGATCCCGCGGGTGAGACTCCCCGATCCCGAGGGAGAGACACCCCGATCCCGAGTGTGACACCCCGATCCCGAGGGGGACACCCCGATCCCGAGGGAGAGACACCCCGATCCCGAGGGAGAGACTCCCCGATCCCGAGGGGAATACCCGGATTCCGAGGGAGAGACACCCCGATCCCGAGGGAGACACCCCGATCCCGAGGGGAACACCCCGATCCTGAGGGAGAGGCACTCCGATCCCGAGGGAGAGACACTCCGATCCCGAGGGAGAGACACACCGATCCCGAGGGAGACACCACGATCCCGATGGAGAGACACCCCGATCCCGAGGGACAGACACCCCGAACCCGAGGGAGAGACACCCCGATCCCGCGGGAGAGACACCCCGATCCGAAGGGAGAGACACCCTGATTCCGAGGGAGACACCACGATCCTGAGGGAGAGACACCCCGATCCTGAGGGAGAGACACCACGATCCTGAGGGAGAGACTCCCCGAACCCGATGGAGAGACTCCCCGATCCCGAGGGGGACACACCCCGATCCCGAGGGAGAGACACCCCGATCCCGAGGGGGACACACCCCGATCCCGAGGGAGAGACACCCCGATCCCGAGGGAGAGACACCCCGATCCCGAGGGAGACACGCCGACCCCGAAGGAGAGACGCCCCGATCCCGTGGGAGTGACGTCCTGATCCCGAGGGAGAGACACGCCGATCCCGAGGGAGAGACGCCGCGATCCCGAGGGAGAGACACCCCGATACCGATGGAGACACCCCGATCCCGAGGGGGAGACACCCCGATCCCGAGGGTGATTCCCCAATCCCGAGGAAGAGACACCCCGATCCCGAGGGAGAGACACCCCGATCCCGAGGGAGAGACGCCCCGATCCCGAGGGAGACACCCCGATCCCGAGGGAGAGACACCCCGATCCCGAGGGAGAGACACGCCGATCCCGAGGGAGAGACACCCCGATCCCGAGGGAGAGACACCCCGATCCCGAGGGGGACACCCTGATCCCGCGGGAGACACCCCGATCCCGAGGGAGAGACGCCCCGATCCCGAGGGAGATACACCCCGATCCCGAGGGAGACACCCCGATCCCGAGGGAGAGACATCCCGATCCCGAGGGAGAGACTCCCCGATTCCGAGGGAGACACCCCGATCCCGAGGGAGACACCAAGATCCCGAGGGGGACACCCCGATCCCGAGGGAGACACCCCGATCCCGAGGGAGAGACTCCCCGATCCCGAGGGAGATACACCCCTATCCCGAGGGGGACGCCACGATCCCGAGGGAGAGACACACCGATCCCGAGTGAGAGACACCCCGATCCCGAGGGAGACACCCCGATCCCGATGGGGGACACCCTGATCCCGAGGGAGAGACACCCCCACCCGAGGGTGAGACTCCCCGATCCCGGGGGAGACACCCCGATCCCGAGGGAGACAACCCGATCCCGAGGGAGAGACACCCCGATCCCGAGGGAGAGACTCCCCGATCCCGAGGGAGAGACTCCCCGATCCTGAGGGAGAGACACGCCGATCCCGAGGGAGAGACACCCCGATCCCGAGGGGGACACCCTGATCCCGCGGGAGACACCCCGATCCCGAGGGAGAGACACCCCGATCCCGAGGGAGAGACTCCACGATCCTGAGGGAGAGACTCCCCGATCCTGAGGGAGAGACACCCCGATCCCGAGGGAGAGACTCCCCGATCCTGAGAGAGAGACTCCCCGATCTCGAGGGAGAGACACCCCGATCCCGAGGGGGACACCCTGATCCCGAGGGAGAGACACCCCGATCCCGAGGGGGACACCCTGATCCCGCGGGAGACACCCCGATCCCGAGGGAGAGACGCCCCGATCCCGAGGGAGAGACTCCCCGATCCTGAGGGAGAGACTCCCCGATCCTGAGGGAGAGACACCCCGATCTCGAGGGAGAGACACGCCGATCCCGAGGGAGAGACACCCCGATCCCGAGGGAGAGACACCCCGATCCCGAGGGGGACACCCTGATCCCGCGGGAGACACCCCGATCCCGAGGGAGAGACGCCCCGATCCCGAGGGAGAGACATCCCGATCCCGAGGGAGAGACTCCCCGATCCCGAGGGAGACACCCCGATCCCGAGGGAGACAGCAAGATCCCGAGGGGGACACCCCGATCCCGAGGGAGACACCCCGATCCCGAGGGAGAGACTCCCCGATCCCGAGGGAGAGACACCCCGATCCCGAGGGGGACGCCCCGATCCCGAGGGAGAGACACACCGATCCCGAGGGAGAGACACCCCGATCCCGAGGGAGACACCCCGATCCCGATGGGGGACACCCTGATCCCGGGGGAGAGACACCCCGATCCCGAGGGTGAGACTCCCCGATCCCGGGGGAGACACCCCGATCCCGAGGGTGACAACCCGATCCCGAGGGTGACAACCCAATCCCGAGGGAGAGACTCCCCGATCCTGAGGGAGAGACTCCCCGATCCTGAGGGAGAGACACCCCGATCTCGAGGGAGAGACACGCCGATCCCGAGGGAGAGACACCCCGATCCCGAGGGGGACACCCTGATCCCGAGGGAGACACCCCGATCCCGAGGGAGAGACACCCCGATCCTGAGGGAGAGAGTCCCCGATCCCGAGGAAGACACCCGATCCCGAGGGAGAGACACCCCGATCCCGAGGGAGAGACACCCAGATCCCGAGGGAGAGACTCCCCGATCCCGAGGGAGACACCCCGATCCCGAGGGGAACACCCCGATCCCGACGGAGAGACACCCCGATCCTGAGGGAGAGAGTCCCCGATCCCGAGGAAGACACCCGATCCCGAGGGAGAGACACCCCGATCCCGAGGGAGAGACACCCAGATCCCGAGGGAGAGACACCCAGATCCCGAGGGAGAGATTCCCCGATCCCGAGGGAGACACCCCGATCCCGAGGGGAAAACCCCAATCCCGAGGGTGAGATACACCGATCCCGAGGGAGAGACTTCCCGATCCCGAGGGAGAGACACCCCAATCCCGAGGGAGAGACACCCCGATCCCGAGGGAGAGACACCCCGATCCCGAGGGAGAGATGCCCCGAACCCGAGGGAGAGACGCCCCGATCCCGAGGGAGAGACTCCCCGATCCCGAGTGAGACTCCCCGATCCCGAGGGAGAGACACCCCGATCCCGAGGGAGAGACACCCCGATCCCGAGGGAGAGACACCATGATCCCGAGGGAGAGACACCCCGATCCCGAGGGAGAGACGCCCCGATCCCGAGGGAGAGACGCCCCGATCCCGAGGGAGAGACGCCCCGATCCCGAGGGAGAGACGCCCCGATCCCGAGTGAGAGACGCCCCGATCCCGAGGGAGACACCCCGATCCCGAGGGAGAGACTCCCCGATCCCAAGGGAGAGACACCCCGATCCCGAGGGAGAGACTACCCGATCCCGAGGGAGACACCCCGATCTCGATGGAGAGACTCCCCGATCCCAAGGGAGAGACACCCCGATCCCGAGGGAGAGACTACCCGATCCCGAGGGAGACACCCCGATCTCGATGGAGAGACTCCACTTCCCGAGTGAGAGACACCACGATCCCGAGGGAGAGACACCCCGATCCCGAGGGAGAGACTCCCCGATCCCGAGGGAGAGACCCTGATCCCGAGGGAGAGACACCCTGATCCCGAGGGAGAGACACCCCGATCCCGAGGGGAACACCCCGATCCCGAGTGAGAGACACCCCGATCCCGAGGGAGAGACTACCCTATCCCAAGGGAGACACCCCGATCTCGATGGAGAGACTCCACGATCCCGAGTGAGAGACACCACGATCCCGAGGGAAAGACACTCCGATCCCGAGGGAGAGACTCCCCGATCCCGAGGGAGAGACCCTGATCCCGAGGGAGAGACACCCTGATCCCGAGGGAGAGACACCCCGATCCCGAGGGGAACACCCCGATCCCGAGTGAGAGACTCCCCGATCCAGAGGGAGAGACTCCCCGATCCCGAGGGAGAAGACACACCGATCCCGCGGGAGAGACACCCCGATCCCGAGGGGAACACCCCGATCCCGAGGGAGAGACGCCCCGATCCCGAGGGAGAGACTCCCCGATCCCGAGGGGAACACCCCGATCCTGAGGGAGAGGCACTCCGATCCCGAGGGGAACACCCCGATCCCGAGTGAGAGACTCCCCGATCCCGAGGGGAACACCCCGATCCCGAGGGAGAGACGCCCCGATCCCGAGGGAGAGACTCCCCGATCCCGAGGGGAACACCCCGATCCTGAGGGAGAGGCACTCCGATCCCGAGGGGAACATCCCGATCCCGAGTGAGAGACTCCCCGATCCCGAGGGGAACGCCCCGATCCCGAGGGAGAGACGCCCCGATCCCGAGGGGGAGACTCCCCGATCCCGAGGGAGAAGACACACCGATCCCGCGGAAGAGACACCCCGATCCCGAGGGGAACACTCCGATCCCGAGGGAGAGACGCCCCGATCCCGAGGGAGAGACGCCCCGATCCCGAGGGGAACACCCGGATCCCGAGGGAGAGACGCCCCGATCCCGAGGGAGAGACTCCCCGATCCCGAGGGGAACACCCCGATCCCGAGGGAGAGACGCCCCGATCCCGAGGGAGAGACTCCCCGATCCCGAGGGGAACACCCCGATCCTGAGGGAGAGGCACTCCGATCCCGAGGTAGAGACACTCCGATCCCGAGGGAGAGACACACCGATCCCGAGGGAGACACCACGATCCCGAGGGAGAGACACCCCGATCCCGAGGGACAGACACCCCGAACCCGAGGGAGAGACACCCCGATCCCGCGGGAGAGACACCCCGATCCGAAGGGAGAGACACCCTGATCCCGAGGGAGACACCACCATCCTGAGGGAGAGACACCCCGATCCTGAGGGAGAGACACCACGATCCTGAGGGAGAGACTCCCCGAACCCGATGGAGAGACTCCCCGATCCCGAGGGGGACACACCCCGATCCCGAGGGAGAGACACCCCGATCCCGAGGGGGACACACCCCGATCCCGAGGGAGAGACACCCCGATCCCGAGGGAGAGACACCCCGATCCCGAGGGAGACACGCCGACCCCGAAGGAGAGACGCCCCGATCCCGTGGGAGTGACGTCCCGATCCCGAGGGAGAGACACGCCGATCCCGAGGGAGAGACGCCCCAATCCCGAGGGAGAGACACCCCGATCCCGATGGAGACACCCCGATCCCGAGGGGGAGACACCCCGATCCCGAGGGTGATTCCCCAATCCCGAAGAAGAGACACCCCGATCCCGAGGGAGAGACACCCCGATCCCGAGGGAGAGACGCCCCGATCCCGAGGGAGACACCCCGATCCCGAGGGAGAGACACCCCGATCCCGAAGGAGAGACACGCCGATCCCGAGGGAGAGACACCCCGATCCCGAGGGAGAGACACCCCGATCCCGAGGGGGACACCCTGATCCCGCGGGAGACGCCCCGATCCCGAGGGAGATACACCCCGATCCCGAGGGAGACACCCCGATCCCGAGGGAGAGACATCCCGATCCCGAGGGAGAGACTCCCCGATTCCGAGGGAGACACCCCGATCCCGAGGGAGACACCAAGATCCCGAGGGGGACACCCAGATCCCGAGGGAGACACCCCGATCCCGAGGGAGAGACTCCCCGATCCCGAGGGAGATACACCCCTATCCCGAGGGGGACGCCCCGATCCCGAGGGAGAGACACACCGATCCCGAGGGAGAGACACCCCGATCCCGAGGGAGACACCCCGATCCCGATGGGGGACACCCTGATCCCGAGGGAGAGACACCCCGATCCCGAGGGTGAGACTCCCCGATCCCGGGGGAGACACCCCGATCCCGAGGGAGACAACCCGATCCCGAGGGAGAGACACCCCGATCCCGAGGGAGAGACTCCCCGATCCCGAGGGAGAGACTCCCCGATCCTGAGGGAGAGACACCCCGATCCCGAGGGGGACACCCTGATCCCGCGGGAGACACCCCGATCCCGAGGGAGAGACACCCCGATCCCGAGGGAGAGACTCCCCGATCCTGAGGGAGAGACTCCCCGATCCTGAGGGAGAGACACCCCGATCCCGAGGGAGAGACTCCCCGATCTCGAGGGAGAGACACGCCGATCCCGAGGGAGAGACACCCCGATCCCGAGGGAGAGACACCCCGATCCCGAGGGGGACACCCTGATCCCGCGGGAGACACCCCGATCCCGAGGGAGAGACGCCCCGATCCCGAGGGAGAGACTCCCCGATCCTGAGGGAGAGACTCCCCGATCCTGAGGGAGAGACACCCCGATCTCGAGGGAGAGACACGCCGATCCCGAGGGAGAGACACCCCGATCCCGAGGGAGAGACACCCCGATCCCGAGGGGGACACCCTGATCCCGCGGGAGACACCCCGATCCCGAGGGAGAGACGCCCCGATCCCGAGGGAGAGACATCCCGATCCCGAGGGAGAGACACGCCGATCCCGAGGGAGAGACACCCCGATCCCGAGGGAGAGACACCCCGATCCCGAGGGGGACACCCTGATCCCGCGGGAGACACCCCGATCCCGAGGGGGACGCCCCGATCCCGAGGGAGAGACACACCGATCCCGAGGGAGAGACACCCCGATCCCGAGGGAGACACCCCGATCCCGATGGGGGACACCCTGATCCCGGGGGAGAGACACCCCGATCCCGAGGGTGAGACTCCCCGATCCCGGGGGAGACACCCCGATCCCGAGGGTGACAACCCGATCCCGAGGGTGACAACCCGATCCCGAGGGAGAGACTCCCCGATCCTGAGGGAGAGACTCCCCGATCCTGAGGGAGAGACACCCCGATCTCGAGGGAGAGACACGCCGATCCCGAGGGAGAGACACCCCGATCCCGAGGGGGACACCCTGATCCCGAGGGAGACACCCCGATCCCGAGGGAGAGACACCCCGATCCTGAGGGAGAGAGTCCCCGATCCCGAGGAAGACACCCGATCCCGAGGGAGAGACACCCCGATCCCGAGGGAGAGACACCCAGATCCCGAGGGAGAGACTCCCCGATCCCGAGGGAGACACCCCGATCCCGAGGGGAACACCCTGATCCCGACGGAGAGACACCCCGATCCTGAGGGAGAGAGTCCCCGATCCCGAGGAAGACACCCGATCCCGAGGGAGAGACACCCCGATCCCGAGGGAGAGACACCCAGATCCCGAGGGAGAGACACCCAGATCCCGAGGGAGAGATTCCCCGATCCCGAGGGAGACACCCCGATCCCGAGGGGAAAACCCCAATCCCGAGGGTGAGACACACCGATCCCGAGGGAGAGACTTCCCGATCCCGAGGGAGAGACACCCCAATCCCGAGGGAGAGACACCCCGATCCCGAGGGAGAGACACCCCGATCCCGAGGGAGAGATGCCCCGAACCCGAGGGAGAGACGCCCCGATCCCGAGGGAGAGACTCCCCGATCCCGAGTGAGACTCCCCGATCCCGAGGGAGAGACACCCCGATCCCGAGGGAGAGACACCCCGATCCCGAGGGAGAGACACCATGATCCCGAGGGAGAGACACCCCGATCCCGAGGGAGAGACGCCCCGATCCCGAGGGAGAGATGCCCCGATCCCGAGGGAGAGACGCCCCGATCCCGAGGGAGAGACGCCCCGATCCCGAGTGAGAGACGCCCCGATCCCGAGGGAGACACCCCGATCCCGAGGGAGAGACTCCCCGATCCCAAGGGAGAGACACCCCGATCCCGAGGGAGAGACTACCCGATCCCGAGGGAGACACCCCGATCTCGATGGAGAGACTCCCCGATCCCAAGGGAGAGACACCCCGATCCCGAGGGAGAGACTACCCGATCCCGAGGGAGACACCCCGATCTCGATGGAGAGACTCCACTTCCCGAGTGAGAGACACCACGATCCCGAGGGAGAGACACCCCGATCCCGAGGGAGAGACTCCCCGATCCCGAGGGAGAGACCCTGATCCCGAGGGAGAGACACCCTGATCCCGAGGGAGAGACACCCCGATCCCGAGGGGAACACCCCGATCCCGAGTGAGAGACACCCCGATCCCGAGGGAGAGACTACCCTATCCCAAGGGAGACACCCCGATCTCGATGGAGAGACTCCACGATCCCGAGTGAGAGACACCACGATCCCGAGGGAAAGACACTCCGATCCCGAGGGAGAGACTCCCCGATCCCGAGGGAGAGACCCTGATCCCGAGGGAGAGACACCCTGATCCCGAGGGAGAGACACCCCGATCCCGAGGGGAACACCCCGATCCCGAGTGAGAGACTCCCCGATCCAGAGGGAGAGACTCCCCGATCCCGAGGGAGAAGACACACCGATCCCGCGGGAGAGACACCCCGATCCCGAGGGGAACACCCCGATCCCGAGGGAGAGACGCCCCGATCCCGAGGGAGAGACTCCCCGATCCCGAGGGGAACACCCCGATCCTGAGGGAGAGGCACTCCGATCCCGAGGGGAACACCCCGATCCCGAGTGAGAGACTCCCCGATCCCGAGGGGAACACCCCGATCCCGAGGGAGAGACGCCCCGATCCCGAGGGAGAGACTCCCCGATCCCGAGGGGAACACCCCGATCCTGAGGGAGAGGCACTCCGATCCCGAGGGGAACATCCCGATCCCGAGTGAGAGACTCCCCGATCCCGAGGGGAACGCCCCGATCCCGAGGGAGAGACGCCCCGATCCCGAGGGGGAGACTCCCCGATCCCGAGGGAGAAGACACACCGATCCCGCGGAAGAGACACCCCGATCCCGAGGGGAACACTCCGATCCCGAGGGAGAGACGCCCCGATCCCGAGGGAGAGACGCCCCGATCCCGAGGGGAACACCCGGATCCCGAGGGAGAGACGCCCCGATCCCGAGGGAGAGACTCCCCGATCCCGAGGGGAACACCCCGATCCCGAGGGAGAGACGCCCCGATCCCGAGGGAGAGACTCCCCGATCCCGAGGGGAACACCCCGATCCTGAGGGAGAGGCACTCCGATCCCGAGGTAGAGACACTCCGATCCCGAGGGAGAGACACACCGATCCCGAGGGAGACACCACGATCCCGAGGGAGAGACACCCCGATCCCGAGGGACAGACACCCCGAACCCGAGGGAGAGACACCCCGATCCCGCGGGAGAGACACCCCGATCCGAAGGGAGAGACACCCTGATCCCGAGGGAGACACCACGATCCTGAGGGAGAGACACCCCGATCCTGAGGGAGAGACACCACGATCCTGAGGGAGAGACTCCCCGAACCCGATGGAGAGACTCCCCGATCCCGAGGGGGACACACCCCGATCCCGAGGGAGAGACACCCCGATCCCGAGGGGGACACACCCCGATCCCGAGGGAGAGACACCCCGATCCCGAGGGAGAGACACCCCGATCCCGAGGGAGACACGCCGACCCCGAAGGAGAGACGCCCCGATCCCGTGGGAGTGACGTCCCGATCCCGAGGGAGAGACACGCCGATCCCGAGGGAGAGACGCCCCGATCCCGAGGGAGAGACACCCCGATCCCGATGGAGACACCCCGATCCCGAGGGGGAGACACCCCGATCCCGAGGGTGATTCCCCAATCCCGAGGAAGAGACACCCCGATCCCGAGGGAGAGACACCCCGATCCCGAGGGAGAGACGCCCCGATCCCGAGGGAGACACCCCGATCCCGAGGGAGAGACACCCCGATCCCGAAGGAGAGACACGCCGATCCCGAGGGAGAGACACCCCGATCCCGAGGGAGAGACACCCCGATCCCGAGGGGGACACCCTGATCCCGCGGGAGACGCCCCGATCCCGAGGGAGATACACCCCGATCCCGAGGGAGACACCCCGATCCCGAGGGAGAGACATCCCGATCCCGAGGGAGAGACTCCCCGATTCCGAGGGAGACACCCCGATCCCGAGGGAGACACCAAGATCCCGAGGGGGACACCCAGATCCCGAGGGAGACACCCCGATCCCGAGGGAGAGACTCCCCGATCCCGAGGGAGATACACCCCTATCCCGAGGGGGACGCCCCGATCCCGAGGGAGAGACACACCGATCCCGAGGGAGAGACACCCCGATCCCGAGGGAGACACCCCGATCCCGATGGGGGACACCCTGATCCCGAGGGAGAGACACCCCGATCCCGAGGGTGAGACTCCCCGATCCCGGGGGAGACACCCCGATCCCGAGGGAGACAACCCGATCCCGAGGGAGAGACACCCCGATCCCGAGGGAGAGACTCCCCGATCCCGAGGGAGAGACTCCCCGATCCTGAGGGAGAGACACCCCGATCCCGAGGGGGACACCCTGATCCCGCGGGAGACACCCCGATCCCGAGGGAGAGACACCCCGATCCCGAGGGAGAGACTCCCCGATCCTGAGGGAGAGACTCCCCGATCCTGAGGGAGAGACACCCCGATCCCGAGGGAGAGACTCCCCGATCTCGAGGGAGAGACACGCCGATCCCGAGGGAGAGACACCCCGATCCCGAGGGAGAGACACCCCGATCCCGAGGGGGACACCCTGATCCCGCGGGAGACACCCCGATCCCGAGGGAGAGACGCCCCGATCCCGAGGGAGAGACTCCCCGATCCTGAGGGAGAGACTCCCCGATCCTGAGGGAGAGACACCCCGATCTCGAGGGAGAGACACGCCGATCCCGAGGGAGAGACACCCCGATCCCGAGGGAGAGACACCCCGATCCCGAGGGGGACACCCTGATCCCGCGGGAGACACCCCGATCCCGAGGGAGAGACGCCCCGATCCCGAGGGAGAGACATCCCGATCCCGAGGGAGAGACTCCCCGATCCCGAGGGAGAGACTCCCCGATCCCGAGGGAGAGACACCCCGATCCCGAGGGGGACGCCCCGATCCCGAGGGAGTGACGTCCCGATCCCGAGGGAGAGACACGCCGATCCCGAGGGAGAGACGCCCCGATCCCGAGGGAGAGACACCCCGATCCCGATGGAGACACCCCGATCCCGAGGGGGAGACACCCCGATCCCGAGGGTGATTCCCCAATCCCGAGGAAGAGACACCCCGATCCCGAGGGAGAGACACCCCGATCCCGAGGGAGAGACGCCCCGATCCCGAGGGAGACACCCCGATCCCGAGGGAGAGACACCCCGATCCCGAAGGAGAGACACGCCGATCCCGAGGGAGAGACACCCCGATCCCGAGGGAGAGACACCCCGATCCCGAGGGGGACACCCTGATCCCGCGGGAGACGCCCCGATCCCGAGGGAGATACACCCCGATCCCGAGGGAGACACCCCGATCCCGAGGGAGAGACATCCCGATCCCGAGGGAGAGACTCCCCGATTCCGAGGGAGACACCCCGATCCCGAGGGAGACACCAAGATCCCGAGGGGGACACCCAGATCCCGAGGGAGACACCCCGATCCCGAGGGAGAGACTCCCCGATCCCGAGGGAGATACACCCCTATCCCGAGGGGGACGCCCCGATCCCGAGGGAGAGACACACCGATCCCGAGGGAGAGACACCCCGATCCCGAGGGAGACACCCCGATCCCGATGGGGGACACCCTGATCCCGAGGGAGAGACACCCCGATCCCGAGGGTGAGACTCCCCGATCCCGGGGGAGACACCCCGATCCCGAGGGAGACAACCCGATCCCGAGGGAGAGACACCCCGATCCCGAGGGAGAGACTCCCCGATCCCGAGGGAGAGACTCCCCGATCCTGAGGGAGAGACACCCCGATCCCGAGGGGGACACCCTGATCCCGCGGGAGACACCCCGATCCCGAGGGAGAGACACCCCGATCCCGAGGGAGAGACTCCCCGATCCTGAGGGAGAGACTCCCCGATCCTGAGGGAGAGACACCCCGATCCCGAGGGAGAGACTCCCCGATCTCGAGGGAGAGACACGCCGATCCCGAGGGAGAGACACCACGATCCCGAGGGAGAGACACCCCGATCCCGAGGGGGACACCCTGATCCCGCGGGAGACACCCCGATCCCGAGGGAGAGACGCCCCGATCCCGAGGGAGAGACTCCCCGATCCTGAGGGAGAGACTCCCCGATCCTGAGGGAGAGACACCCCGATCTCGAGGGAGAGACACGCCGATCCCGAGGGAGAGACACCCCGATCCCGAGGGAGAGACACCCCGATCCCGAGGGGGACACCCTGATCCCGCGGGAGACACCCCGATCCCGAGGGAGAGACGCCCCGATCCCGAGGGAGAGACATCCCGATCCCGAGGGAGAGACTCCCCGATCCCGAGGGAGAGACTCCCCGATCCCGAGGGAGAGACACCCCGATCCCGAGGGGGACGCCCCGATCCCGAGGGAGAGACACACCGATCCCGAGGGAGACGCCCCGATCCCGAGGGAGATACACCCCGATCCCGAGGGAGACACCCCGATCCCGAGGGAGAGACATCCCGATCCCGAGGGAGAGACTCCCCGATTCCGAGGGAGACACCCCGATCCCGAGGGAGACACCAAGATCCCGAGGGGGACACCCAGATCCCGAGGGAGACACCCCGATCCCAAGGGAGAGACTCCCCGATCCCGAGGGAGATACACCCCTATCCCGAGGGGGACGCCCCGATCCCGAGGGAGAGACACACCGATCCCGAGGGAGAGACACCCCGATCCCGAGGGAGACACCCCGATCCCGATGGGGGACACCCTGATCCCGAGGGAGAGACACCCCGATCCCGAGGGTGAGACTCCCCGATCCCGGGGGAGACACCCCGATCCCGAGGGAGACAACCCGATCCCGAGGGAGAGACACCCCGATCCCGAGGGAGAGACTCCCCGATCCCGAGGGAGAGACTCCCCGATCCTGAGGGAGAGACACCCCGATCCCGAGGGGGACACCCTGATCCCGCGGGAGACACCCCGATCCCGAGGGAGAGACACCCCGATCCCGAGGGAGAGACTCCCCGATCCTGAGGGAGAGACTCCCCGATCCTGAGGGAGAGACACCCCGATCCCGAGGGAGAGACTCCCCGATCTCGAGGGAGAGACACGCCGATCCCGAGGGAGAGACACCACGATCCCGAGGGAGAGACACCCCGATCCCGAGGGGGACACCCTGATCCCGCGGGAGACACCCCGATCCCGAGGGAGAGACGCCCCGATCCCGAGGGAGAGACTCCCCGATCCTGAGGGAGAGACTCCCCGATCCTGAGGGAGAGACACCCCGATCTCGAGGGAGAGACACGCCGATCCCGAGGGAGAGACACCCCGATCCCGAGGGAGAGACACCCCGATCCCGAGGGGGACACCCTGATCCCGCGGGAGACACCCCGATCCCGAGGGAGAGACGCCCCGATCCCGAGGGAGAGACTCCCCGATCCCGAGGGAGAGACTCCCCGATCCCGAGGGAGAGACACCCCGATCCCGAGGGGGACGCCCCGATCCCGAGGGAGAGACACACCGATCCCGAGGGAGACACACCCCGATCCCGAGGGAGACACCCCGATCCCGATGGGGGACACCCTGATCCCGAGGGAGAGACACCCCGATCCCGAGGGTGAGACTCCCCGATCCCGGGGGAGACACCCCGATCCCGAGGGTGACAACCCGATCCCGAGAGAGAGACACCCCGATCCCGAGGGAGAGACACCCCAATCCCGAGGGAGAGACTCCCCGATCCTGAGGGAGAGACTCCCCGATCCTGAGGGAGAGACACCCCGATCTCGAGGGAGAGACACGCCGATCCCGAGGGAGAGACACCCCAATCCCGAGGGGCACACCCTGATCCCGAGGGAGACACCCCGATCCCGAGGGAGAGACACCCCGATCCTGAGGGAGAGAGTCCCCGATCCCGAGGAAGACACCCGATCCCGAGGGAGAGACACCCCGATCCTGAGGGAGAGACACCCAGATCCCGAGGGAGAGACTCCCCGATCCCGAGGGAGACACCCCGATCCCGAGGGGAACACCCCGATCCCGACGGAGAGACACCCCGATCCTGAGGGAGAGAGTCCCCGATCCCGAGGAAGACACCCGATCCCGAGGGAGAGACACCCCGATCCCGAGGGAGAGACACCCAGATCCCGAGGGAGAGACACCCAGATCCCGAGGGATAGATTCCCCGATCCCGAGGGAGACACCCCGATCCCGTGGGGAAAACCCCAATCCCGAGGGTGAGACACACCGATCCCGAGGGAGAGACTTCCCGATCCCGAGGGAGAGACACCCCAATCCCGAGGGAGAGACACCCCGATCCTGAGGGAGAGACACCCCGATCCCGAGGGAGAGACACCCCGATCCCGAGGGAGAGACACCCTGATCCCGAGGGAGAGACACCCCGATCCCGAGGGAGAGACACCCCGATCCCGAGGGAGAGATGCCCCGAACCCGAGGGAGAGACGCCCCGATCCCGAGGGAGAGACTCCCCGATCCCGAGTGAGACTCCCCGATCCCGAGGGAGAGACACCCCGATCCCGAGGGAGAGACACCCCGATCCCGAGGGAGAGACACCATGATCCCGAGGGAGAGACACCCCGATCCCGAGGGAGAGACGCCCCGATCCCGAGGGAGAGACGCCCCGATCCCGAGGGAGAGACGCCCCGATCGCGAGGGAGAGACACCCCGATCCCGAGGGAGAGACGCCCCGATCCCGAGGGAGAGACACGCCGATCCCGAGGGAGAGACACCCCGATCCCGAGGGAGAGACACCCCGATCCCGAGGGGGACACCCCGATCCCGAGGGAGAGACTCCCCGATCCCGAGGGAGAGACACCCCGATCCCGAGGGAGAGACTCCCCGATCCCGAGGGAGAGAGTCCCCGATCCCGAGGAAGACACCCTGATCCCGAGGGAGAGACACCCCGATCCCGAGGGAGAGACTCCCCGATCCCGAGGGAGAGACACCCCGATCCCGAGGGAGACAACCCGATCCCGAGGCAGAGACACCCCGATCCCGAGGGAGAGAGTCCCCGATCCCGAGGAAGACACCCTGATCCCGAGGGAGACACCACGATCCTGAGGGAGAGACACCCCGATCCTGAGGGAGAGACACCACGATCCTGAGGGAGAGACTCCCCGAACCCGATGGAGAGACTCCCCGATCCCGAGGGGGACACACCCCGATCCCGAGGGAGAGACACCCCGATCCCGAGGGGGACACACCCCGATCCCGAGGGAGAGACACCCCGATCCCGAGGGAGAGACACCCCGATCCCGAGGGAGACACGCCGACCCCGAAGGAGAGACGCCCCGATCCCGTGGGAGTGACGTCCCGATCCCGAGGGAGAGACGCCCCGATCCCG
Source organism: Scyliorhinus torazame (assembly GCF_047496885.1). Classification (NCBI taxonomy): domain Eukaryota; kingdom Metazoa; phylum Chordata; class Chondrichthyes; order Carcharhiniformes; family Scyliorhinidae; genus Scyliorhinus; species Scyliorhinus torazame. The sequence continues at coordinate 420,223,248 of NC_092707.1, forward strand.
AGGGAGAGACACCCCGATCCCGATGGAGACACCCCGATCCCGAGGGGGAGACACCCCGATCCCGAGGGTAATTCCCCAATCCCGAGGAAGAGACACCCCGATCCCGAGGGAGAGACACCCCGATCCCGAGGGAGAGACGCCCCGATCCCGAGGGAGACACCCCGATCCCGAGGGAGAGACACCCCGATCCCGAGGGAGAGACACGCCGATCCCGAGGGAGAGACACCCCGATCCCGAGGGAGAGACACCCCGATCCCGAGGGGGACACCCTGATCCCGCGGGAGACACCCCGATCCCGAGGGAGAGACGCCCCGATCCCGAGGGAGATACACCCCGATCCCGAGGGAGACACCCCGATCCCGAGGGAGAGACATCCCGATCCCGAGGGAGAGACTCCCCGATTCCGAGGGAGACACCCCGATCCCGAGGGAGACACCAAGATCCCGAGGGGGACACCCCGATCCCGAGGGAGACACCCCGATCCCGAGGGAGAGACTCCCCGATCCCGAGGGAGATACACCCCTATCCCGAGGGGGACGCCCCGATCCCGAGGGAGAGACACACCGATCCCGAGGGAGAGACACCCCGATCCCAAGGGAGACACCCCGATCCCGATGGGGGACACCCTGATCCCGAGGGAGAGACACCCCGATCCCGAGGGTGAGACTCCCCGATCCCGGGGGAGACACCCCGATCCCGAGGGAGACAACCCGATCCCGAGGGAGAGACACCCCGATCCCGAGGGAAAGACACCCCGATCCCGAGGGAGAGACTCCCCGATCCCGAGGGAGAGACTCCCCGATCCTGAGGGAGAGACACCCCGATCCCGAGGGGGACACCCTGATCCCGCGGGAGACACCCCGATCCCGAGGGAGAGACACCCCGATCCCGAGGGAGAGACTCCCCGATCCTGAGGGAGAGACTCCCCGATCCTGAGGGAGAGACACCCCGATCCCGAGGGAGAGACTCCCCGATCCTGAGGGAGAGACTCCCCGATCTCGAGGGAGAGACACGCCGATCCCGAGGGAGAGACACCCCGATCCCGAGGGAGACACCCCGATCCCGAGGGGGACACCCTGATCCCGCGGGAGAGACACCCCGATCCCGAGGGAGAGACTCCCCGATCCTGAGGGAGAGACTCCCCGATCCTGAGGGAGAGACACCCCGATCTCGAGGGGGAGACACGCCGATCCCGAGGGAGAGACACCCCGATCCCGAGGGAGAGACACCCCGATCCCGAGGGGGACACCCTGATCCCGCGGGAGACACCCCGATCCCGAGGGAGAGACGCCCCGATCCCGAGGGAGAGACACCCCGATCCCGAGGGGGACACCCCGATCCCGAGGGAGACACCCCGATCCCGAGGGAGACAGCAAGATCCCGAGGGGGACACCCCGATCCCGAGGGAGACACCCCGATCCCGAGGGAGACACCCCGATCCCGAGGGAGACAGCAAGATCCCGAGGGGGACACCCCGATCCCGAGGGAGACACCCCGATCCCGATGGGGGACACCCTGATCCCGAGGGAGAGACACCCCGATCCCGAGGGTGAGACTCCCCGATCCCGGGGGAGACACCCCGATCCCGTGGGTGACAACCCGATCCCGAGAGAGAGACACCCCGATCCCGAGGGAGAGACACCCCAATCCCGAGGGAGAGACTCCCCGATCCTGAGGGAGAGACTCCCCGATCCTGAGGGAGAGACACCCCGATCCCGAGGGAGAGACACGCCGATCCCGAGGGAGAGACACCCCGATCCCGAGGGGGACACCCTGATCCCGAGGGAGACACCCCGATCCCGAGGGAGAGACACCCCGATCCTGAGGGAGAGAGTCCCCGATCCCGAGGAAGACACCCGATCCCGAGGGAGAGACACCCCGATCCCGAGGGAGAGACACCCAGATCCCAGGGAGAGACTCCCCGATCCCGAGGGAGACACCCCGATCCCGAGGGGAACACCCCGATCCCGACGGAGAGACACCCCGATCCTGAGGGAGAGAGTCCCCGATCCCGAGGAAGACACCCGATCCCGAGGGAGAGACACCCCGATCCCGAGGGAGAGACACCCCGATCCCGAGGGAGAGACACCCAGATCCCGAGGGAGAGACACCCAGATCCCGAGGGAGAGATTCCCCGATCCCGAGGGAGACACCCCGATCCCGAGGGGAAAACCCCAATCCCGAGGGTGAGACACACCGTCCCGAGGCAGAGACTTCCCGATCCCGAGGGAGAGACACCCCAATCCCGAGGGAGAGACACCCCGACTCCGAGGGAGAGACACCCCAATCCCGAGGGAGAGACACCCCGATCCCGAGGGAGAGACTCCCCGATCCTGAGGGAGAGACACCCCGATCCCGAGGGAGAGACACCCCGATCCCGAGGGAGAGACACCCTGATCCCGAGGGAGAGACACCCCGATCCCGAGGGAGAGACGCCCCGATCCCGAGGGAGAGATGCCCCGAACCCGAGGGAGAGACGCCCCGATCCCGAGGGAGAGACTCCCCGATCCCGAGTGAGACTCCCCGATCCCGAGGGAGAGACACCCCGATCCCGAGGGAGAGACACCCCGATCCCGAGGGAGAGACACCATGATCCCGAGGGAGAGACACCCCGATCCCGAGGGAGAGACGCCCCGATCCCGAGGGAGAGACGCCCCGAACCCGAGGGAGAGACGCCCCGATCGCGAGGGAGAGACACCCCGATCCCGAGGGAGAGACGCCCCGATCCCGAGGGAGAGACACGCCGATCCCGAGGGAGAGACACCCCGATCCCGAGGGAGAGACACCCCGATCCCGAGGGGGACACCCCGATCCCGAGGGAGAGACTCCCCGATCCCGAGGGAGAGACACCCCGATCCCGAGGGAGAGACTCCCCGATCCCGAGGGAGAGAGTCCCCGATCCCGAGGAAGACACCCTGATCCCGAGGGAGAGACACCCCGATCCCGAGGGAGAGACTCCCCGATCCCGAGGGAGAGACACCCCGATCCCGAGGGAGACAACCCGATCCCGAGGCAGAGACACCCCGATCCCGATGGAGAGAGTCCCCGATCCCGAGGAAGACACCCTGATCCCGAGGGAGAGACACCCCGATCCCGAGGGAGAGACACCCCGATCCCGAGGGGAACACCCCGATCCCGAGGGAGAGACACCCCGATCCCGAGGGAGAGACACCCCAATCCCGAGGGAGAGACTCCCCGATCCTGAGGGAGAGACTCCCCGATCCTGAGGGAGAGACACCCCGATCTCGAGGGAGAGACACGCCGATCCCGAGGGAGAGACACCCCGATCCCGAGGGGGACACCCTGATCCCGAGGGGGACACCCCGATCCCGAGGGAGAGACACCCCGATCCTGAGGGAGAGAGTCCCCGATCCCGAGGAAGACACCCGATCCCGAGGGAGAGACACCCCGATCCCGAGGGAGAGACACCCAGATCCCGAGGGAGAGACTCCCCGATCCCGAGGGAGACACCCCGATCCCGAGGGGAACACCCCGATCCCGACGGAGAGACACCCCGATCCTGAGGGAGAGAGACCCGATCCCGAGGAAGACACCCGATCCCGAGGGAGAGACACCCCGATCCCGAGGGAGAGACACCCCGATCCCGAGGGGAAAACCCCAATCCCGAGGGTGAGACACACCGATCCCGAGGGAGAGACTTCCCGATCCCGAGGGAGAGACACCCCGATCCCGAGGGAGAGACACCCCGATCCCGAGGGAGAGACTCCCCGATCCTGAGGGAGAGACACCCCGATCCCGAGGGAGAGACACCCCGATCCCGAGGGAGAGACACCCTGATCCCGAGGGAGACACCCCGATCCCGAGGGAGAGACACCCCGATCCCGAGGGAAAGATGCCCCGAACCCGAGGGAGAGACGCCCCGATCCCGAGGGAGAGACTCCCCGATCCCGAGTGAGACTCCCCGATCCCGAGGGAGAGACACCCCGATCCCGAGGGAGAGACGCCCCGATCCCGAGGGAGAGACGCCCCGATCCCGAGGGAGAGACACCCCGATCCCGAGGGAGAGACGCGCCGATCCCGAGGGAGAGACACCCCGATCCCGAGGGAGAGACACCCCGATCTCGAGGGGGACACCCCGATCCCGAGGGAGAGACTCCCCGATCCCGAGGGAGAGACACCCCGATCCCGAGGGAGAGACTCCCCGATCCCGAGGGAGAGAGTCCCCGATCCCGAGGAATACACCCTGATCCCGAGGGAGAGACACCCCGATCCCGAGGGAGAGACTCCCTGATCCCGAGGGAGAGACACCCCGATCCCGAGGGAGACAACCCGATCCCGAGGCAGAGACACCCCGATCCCGAGGGAGAGAGTCCCCGATCCCGAGGAAGACACCCTGATCCCGAGGGAGAGACACCCCGATCCCGAGGGAGAGACACCCCGATCCCGAGGGAGAGACACCCCGATCCCGAGGGAGAGACACCCCGATCCCGAGGGGAACACCCCGATCCCGAGGGAGAGACACCCCGATCCCGAGGGAGAGACACCCCGATCCCGAGGGAGACTCCCCGATCCCGAGGGGAACACCCCGATCCCGAGGGAGAGACACCCCGATCTCGAGGGAGAGACTTCCCGATCCCGAGGGAGAGACTCCCCGATCCCGAGGGAGCGACACACCGATCCCTAGGGAGAGACTCCCCGATCCCGAGGGAGAGACACCCCGATCCCGAGGGAGAGTCACCGATCCCGATGGAGAGACACCCCGATCCCGAGGGAGAGACCCCGATCCCGAGGGAGAGACACCCCGATCCCGAGGGAGAGACATCCCGATCCCGAGGGAGAGACACCCCGATCCCGAGGGAGAGACACCATGATCCCGAGGGAGAGACACCCCGATCCCGAGGGAGAGACGCCCCGATCCCGAGGGAGAGACGCCCCGATCCCGAGGGAGAGACGCCCCGATCGCGAGGGAGAGACACCCCGATCCCGAGGGAGAGACACCCCGATCCCGAGGGAGAGACACCCCGATCCTGAGGGAGAGACACCCCGATCCCGAGGGAGAGACACCCCGATCCCGAGGGAGAGACACCCTGATCCCGAGGGAGAGACACCCCGATCCCGAGGGAGAGACACCCCGATCCCGAGGGAGAGATGCCCCAAACCCGAGGGAGAGACGCCCCGATCCCGAGGGAGAGACTCCCCGATCCCGAGTGAGACTACCCGATCCCGAGGGAGAGACACCCCGATCCCGAGGGAGAGACACCCCGATCCCGAGGGAGAGACACCATGATCCCGAGGGAGAGACACCCCGATCCCGAGGGAGAGACGCCCCGATCGCGAGGGAGTGACGCCCCGATCCCGAGGGAGAGACGCCCCGATCGCGAGGGAGAGACACCCCGATCCCGAGGGAGAGACGCCCCGATCCCGAGGGAGAGACGCGCCGATCCCGAGGGAGAGACACCCCGATCCCGAGGGAGAGACACCCCGATCCCGAGGGGGACACCCCGATCCCGAGGGAGAGACTCCCCGATCCCGAGGGAGAGACAACCCGATCCCGAGGGAGAGACACCCCGATCCCGAGGGAGAGACACCCCGATCCCGAGGGAGAGACTCCCCGATCCCGAGGGAGAGACACCCCGATCCCGAGGGAGACAACCCGATCCCGAGGCAGAGACACCCCGATCCCGAGGGAGAGAGTCCCCGATCCCGAGGAAGACACCCTGATCCCGAGGGAGAGACACCCCGATCCCGAGGGAGAGACACCCCGATCCCGAGGGAGAGACACCCCGATCCCGAGGGGAACACCCCGATCCCGAGGGAGAGACACCCCGATCCCGAGGGAGAGACACCCCGATCCCGAGGGAGACTCCCCGATCCCGAGGGGAACACCCCGATCCCGAGGGAGAGACACCCCGATCTCGAGGGAGAGACTTCCCGATCCCGAGGGAGAGACTCCCCGATCCCGAGGGAGCGACACACCGATCCCTAGGGAGAGACTCCCCGATCCCGAGGGAGAGACACCCCGATCCCGAGGGAGAGTCACCGATCCCGAGGGAGAGACACCCCGATCCCGAGGGAGAGACTCCCCGATCCCGAGGGAGAGACCCCGATCCCGCGGGAGAGACTCCCCGATCCTGAGGGAGAGACACCCCGATCCCGAGGGAGAGACTCCCCGATCCTGAGGGAGAGACTCCCCGATCTCGAGGGAGAGACACGCCGATCCCGAGGGAGAGACACCCCGATCCCGAGGGAGACACCCCGATCCCGAGGGGGACACCCTGATCCCGCGGGAGACACCCCGATCCCGAGGGAGAGACGCCCCGATCCCGAGGGAGAGACTCCCCGATCCTGAGGGAGAGACTCCCCGATCCTGAGGGAGAGACACCCCGATCTCGAGGGGGAGACACGCCGATCCCGAGGGAGAGACACCCCGATCCCGAGGGAGAGACACCCCGATCCCGAGGGGGACACCCTGATCCCGCGGGAGACACCCCGATCCCGAGGGAGAGACGCCCCGATCCCGAGGGAGAGACTCCCCGATCCCGAGGGAGAGACTCCCCGATCCCGAGGGAGACACCCCGATCCCGAGGGAGACAGCAAGATCCCGAGGGGGACACCCCGATCCCGAGGGAGACACACCGATCCCGAGGGAGAGACACCCCGATCCCGAGGGAGACACCCCGATCCCGATGGGGGACACCCTGATCCCGAGGGAGAGACACCCCGATCCCGAGGGTGAGACTCCCCGTTCCCGGGGGAGACACCCCGATCCCGAGGGTGACAACCCGATCCCGAGAGAGAGACACCCCGATCCCGAGGGAGAGACACCCCAATCCCGAGGGAGAGACTCCCCGATCCTGAGGGAGAGACTCCCCGATCCTGAGGGAGAGACACCCCGATCCCGAGGGAGAGACACGCCGATCCCGAGGGAGAGACACCCCGATCCCGAGGGGGACACCCTGATCCCGAGGGAGACACCCCGATCCCGAGGGAGAGACACCCCGATCCTGAGGGAGAGAGTCCCCGATCCCGAGGAAGACACCCGATCCCGAGGGAGAGACACCCCGATCCCGAGGGAGAGACACCCAGATCCCGAGGGAGAGACTCCCCGATCCCGAGGGAGACACCCCGATCCCGAGGGGAACACCCCGATCCCGACGGAGAGACACCCCGATCCTGAGGGAGAGATTCCCCGATCCCGAGGAAGACACCCGATCCCGAGGGAGAGACACCCCGATCCCGAGGGAGAGACACCCAGATCCCGAGGGAGAGACACCCAGATCCCGAGGGAGAGATTCCCCGATCCCGAGGGAGACACCCCGATCCCGAGGGGAAAACCCCAATCCCGAGGGTGAGACACACCGATCCCGAGGCAGAGACTTCCCGATCCCGAGGGAGAGACACCCCAATCCCGAGGGAGAGACACCCCGATCCCGAGGGAGAGACTCCCCGATCCTGAGGGAGAGACACCCCGATCCCGAGGGAGAGACACCCCGATCCCGAGGGAGAGACACCCTGATCCCGAGGGAGAGACACCCCGATCCCGAGGGAGAGACGCCCCGATCCCGAGGGAGAGATGCCCCGAACCCGAGGGAGAGACGCCCCGATCCCGAGGGAGAGACTCCCCGATCCCGAGTGAGACTCGCCGATCCCGAGGGAGAGACACCCCGATCCCGAGGGAGAGACACCCCGATCCCGAGGGAGAGACACCATGATCCCGAGGGAGAGACACCCCGATCCCGAGGGAGAGACGCCCCGATCCCGAGGGAGAGACGCCCCGAACCCGAGGGAGAGACGCCCCGATCGCGAGGGAGAGACACCCCGATCCCGAGGGAGAGACGCCCCGATCCCGAGGGAGAGACACGCCGATCCCGAGGGAGAGACACCCCGATCCCGAGTGAGAGACACCCCGATCCCGAGGGGGACACCCCGATCCCGAGGGAGAGACTCTCCGATCCCGAGGGAGAGACACCCCGATCCCGAGGGAGAGACTCCCCGATCCCGAGGGAGAGAGTCCCCGATCCCGAGGAAGACACCCTGATCCCGAGGGAGAGACACCCCGATCCCGAGGGAGAGACTCCCCGATCCCGAGGGAGAGACACCCCGATCCCGAGGGAGACAACCCGATCCCGAGGCAGAGACACCCCGATCCCGATGGAGAGAGTCCCCGATCCCGAGGAAGACACCCTGATCCCGAGGGAGAGACACCCCGATCCCGAGGGAGAGACACCCCGATCCCGAGGGGAACACCCCGATCCCGAGGGAGAGACACCCCGATCCCGAGGGAGAGACACCCCAATCCCGAGGGAGAGACTCCCCGATCCTGAGGGAGAGACTCCCCGATCCTGAGGGAGAGACACCCCGATCTCGAGGGAGAGACACGCCGATCCCGAGGGAGAGACACCCCGATCCCGAGGGGGACACCCTGATCCCGAGGGGGACACCCCGATCCCGAGGGAGAGACACCCCGATCCTGAGGGAGAGAGTCCCCGATCCCGAGGAAGACACCCGATCCCGAGGGAGAGACACCCCGATCCCGAGGGAGAGACACCCAGATCCCGAGGGAGAGACTCCCCGATCCCGAGGGAGACACCCCGATCCCGAGGGGAACACCCCGATCCCGACGGAGAGACACCCCGATCCTGAGGGAGAGAGACCCGATCCCGAGGAAGACACCCGATCCCGAGGGAGAGACACCCCGATCCCGAGGGAGAGACACCCAGATCCCGAGGGAGAGACACCCAGATCCCGAGGGAGAGATTCCCCGATCCCGAGGGAGACACCCCGATCCCGAGGGGAAAACCCCAATCCCGAGGGTGAGACACACCGATCCCGAGGGAGAGACTTCCCGATCCCGAGGGAGAGACACCCCGATCCCGAGGGAGAGACACCCCGATCCCGAGGGAGAGACTCCCCGATCCTGAGGGAGAGACACCCCGATCCCGAGGGAGAGACACCCCGATCCCGAGGGAGAGACACCCTGATCCCGAGGGAGACACCCCGATCCCGAGGGAGAGACACCCCGATCCCGAGGGAAAGATGCCCCGAACCCGAGGGAGAGACGCCCCGATCCCGAGGGAGAGACTCCCCGATCCCGAGTGAGACTCCCCGATCCCGAGGGAGAGACACCCCGATCCCGAGGGAGAGACGCCCCGATCCCGAGGGAGAGACGCCCCGATCCCGAGGGAGAGACACCCCGATCCCGAGGGAGAGACGCCCCGATCCCGAGGGAGAGACGCGCCGATCCCGAGGGAGAGACACCCCGATCCCGAGGGAGAGACACCCCGATCTCGAGGGGGACACCCCGATCCCGACGGAGAGACTCCCCGATCCCGACGGAGAGACTCCCCGATCCCGAGGGAGAGACACCCCGATCCCGAGGGAGAGACTCTCCGATCCCGAGGGAGAGAGTCCCCGATCCCGAGGAATACACCCTGATCCCGAGGGAGAGACACCCCGATCCCGAGGGAGAGACTCCCTGATCCCGAGGGAGAGACACCCCGATCCCGAGGGAGACAACCCGATCCCGAGGCAGAGACACCCCGATCCCGAGGGAGAGAGTCCCCGATCCCGAGGAAGACACCCTGATCCCGAGGGAGAGACACCCCGATCCCGAGGGAGAGACACCCCGATCCCGAGGGAGAGACACCCCGATCCCGAGGGGAACACCCCGATCCCGAGGGAGAGACACCCCGATCCCGAGGGAGAGACACCCCGATCCCGAGGGAGACTCCCCGATCCCGAGGGGAACACCCCGATCCCGAGGGAGAGACACCCCGATCTCGAGGGAGAGACTTCCCGATCCCGAGGGAGAGACTCCCCGATCCCGAGGGAGCGACACACCGATCCCTAGGGAGAGACTCCCCGATCCCGAGGGAGAGACACCCCGATCCCGAGGGAGAGTCACCGATCCCGATGGAGAGACACCCCGATCCCGAGGGAGAGACCCCGATCCCGAGGGAGAGACACCCCGATCCCGAGGGAGAGACACCCCGATCCCGAGGGAGAGACGCCCCGATCCCGAGGGAGAGACTCCCCGATCCCGAGTGAGACTCCCCGATCCCGAGGGAGAGACACCCCGATCCCGAGGGAGAGACACCCCGATCCCGAGGGAGAGACGCCCCGATCCCGAGGGAGAGACGCCCCGATCCCGAGGGAGAGACGCCCCGATCGCGAGGGAGAGACACCCCGATCCCGAGGGAGAGACACCCCGATCCCGAGGGAGAGACACCCCGATCCTGAGGGAGAGACACCCCGATCCCGAGGGAGAGACACCCTGATCCCGAGGGAGAGACACCCCGATCCCGAGGGAGAGACACCCCGATCCCGAGGGAGAGATGCCCCAAACCCGAGGGAGAGACGCCCCGATCCCGAGGGAGAGACTCCCCGATCCCGAGTGAGACTACCCGATCCCGAGGGAGAGACACCCCGATCCCGAGGGAGAGACACCCCGATCCCGAGGGAGAGACACCATGATCCCGAGGGAGAGACACCCCGATCCCGAGGGAGAGACGCCCCGATCGCGAGGGAGTGACGCCCCGATCCCGAGGGAGAGACGCCCCGATCGCGAGGGAGAGACACCCCGATCCCGAGGGAGAGACGCCCCGATCCCGAGGGAGAGACGCGCCGATCCCGAGGGAGAGACACCCCGATCCCGAGGGAGAGACACCCCGATCCCGAGGGGGACACCCCGATCCCGAGGGAGAGACTCCCCGATCCCGAGGGAGAGACAACCCGATCCCGAGGGAGAGACACCCCGATCCCGAGGGAGAGACACCCCGATCCCGAGGGAGAGACTCCCCGATCCCGAGGGAGAGACACCCCGATCCCGAGGGAGACAACCCGATCCCGAGGCAGAGACACCCCGATCCCGAGGGAGAGAGTCCCCGATCCCGAGGAAGACACCCTGATCCCGAGGGAGAGACACCCCGATCCCGAGGGAGAGACACCCCGATCCCGAGGGGAACACCCCGATCCCGAGGGAGAGACACCCCGATCCCGAGGGAGAGACACCCCGATCCCGAGGGAGACTCCCCGATCCCGAGGGGAACACCCCGATCCCGAGGGAGAGACACCCCGATCTCGAGGGAGAGACTTCCCGATCCCGAGGGAGAGACTCCCCGATCCCGAGGGAGCGACACACCGATCCCTAGGGAGAGACTCCCCGATCCCGAGGGAGAGACACCCCGATCCCGAGGGAGAGTCACCGATCCCGAGGGAGAGACACCCCGATCCCGAGGGAGAGACTCCCCGATCCCGAGGGAGAGACCCCGATCCCGCGGGAGAGACACCCCGATCCCGAGGGAGAGACTCCCCGATCCCGAGGGAGAGACACCCCGATCCCGAGGGAGAGACCCCGATCCCGCGGGAGAGACACCCCGATCCCGAGGGAGACTCCCCGATCCCGAGGGGGAGACTCCCCGATCCCGAGGGAGAGACACCCCGATCCCGAGGGGGGGGGACCCCGATCTAGAGGGAGAGACTCCCCGATCCCGAGGGAGAGACACCCCGATCCCGAGGGAGAGACTCCCCGATCCCGAGGGAGAGACACCCCGATCCCGAGGGAGACTCCCCGATCCCGAGGGAGACTCCCCGATCCCGAGGGAGAGACTCCCCGATCCAGAGGGAGAGACACCCCGATCCCGAGGGAGAGACACCCCGATCCCGAGTGAGACTCCCCGATCCCGAGGGGGGGACACCCGGATTCCGAGGGAAAGACACCCCGATCCCGAGGGAGAGACACCCCGATCCCGAGGGAGACTCCCCGATCCCGAGGGAGAGACTCCCCGATCCCGAGGGAGACACCCCGATCCCGAGGGAGACTCCCCGATCCTGAGGGAGAGACACCCCGATCCCGAGGGAGAGACACGCCGATCCCGAGGGAGAGACACCCCGATCCCGAGGCAGAGACACCCCGATCCCGAGGGAGGGAGTCCCCGATCCCGAGGAAACACCCTGATCCCGAGGGAGAGACTCCCCGATCCCGAGGGAGAGACTCCCCGATCCCGAGGGAGACACCCTGATCCCGAGGGAGAGACACCCCGATCCCGAGGGATAGACACCCCGATCCCGAGGGAGAGACACCCCGATCCCGAGGGGAACACCCCGATCCCGAGGGAGAGACACCCCGATCCCGAGGGAGACTCCCCGATCCCGAGGGGAACACCCCGATGCCGAGGGAGAGACACCCCGATCTCGAGGGAGAGACTTCCCGATCCCGAGGGAGATACTCCCCGATCCCGAGGGAGAGACACACCGATCCCGAGGGAGAGACTCCCCGATCCCGAGGGAGAGACACCCCGATCCCGAGGGAGACTCCCCGATCCCGAGGGAGAGACTCCCCGATCTCGAGGGAGAGACACCCCGATCCCGAGTGAGACTCCCCGATCCCGAGGGGGGGGGGACCCCGATCCCGAGGGAGAGACACCCCGATCCCGAGGGAGACTCCCCGATCCCGAGGGAGAGACTCCCCGATCCCGAGGGAGACACCCCGATCCCGAGGGAGACTCCCCAATCCCGAGGGAGAGACTCCCCGATCCCGAGGGCGAGACACCCCGATCCCGAGGGAGAGACTCCCCGATCCCGAGGGAGAGACACCCCAATCCCGAGGGAGACTCCCCGATCCCGAGGGAGAGACTCCCCGATCCCGAGGGAGACACCCCGATCCCGAGGGAGACTCCCCAATCCAGAAGGAGAGATTCCCCGATCCCGAGGGAGAGATTCCCCAATCCCGAGGGAGAGACTCCCCGATCCCGAGGGCGAGACACCCCAAGTCCAAGGACATGTCACCACATTGTTCCCTGCCGATTGTGCCTTGTATTTGGTGGTTAGGCTTTGAGGGGTCAGGAGGTGAGTTATTCGCTAGGATTCCAGCCTTTGACCTGCTCTGGTAGCCACAGTATTAATGTGGATAATCCAGTTCAGTTTCTGATCAATGGTCACCCCCAGGGTGTTGATTGTGAGGATTCAGCGATGGTGATGCCATTGAATGCCAAGGGGCGATGGTTAGATCCTCTCTTGTCGGAGATGCTCATTGCCTGGCACTTGTGTGGCACGAATGTAACTTGTCACTTGTCAGCCCGAGCCTGGATATTGTCCGGGTCTTGCTGCATTTGGACAGGGACTGATTCAGTATCTGAGGAGTCGCGAATGGTGCTGAACATTGTGCAGTCACCCGCAAACATCCCCACTTCTGACCTTCTGATGGAAGGGAGATCATTGATGAAGCAGCTGAAGATGGTTGGGGTCTAGGACACGACCCTGAGGAACCCCTGCAGTGATGTCCTGGAGCTGAGATGATTGACCTCCAACCACCACAACCATCTTCCTTTGTGCCGGGTACGACCCCAACCAGCGGAGAGTTTTCCCCCTGATTCCCATTTGATCGTGTGTGGCATCAAGGAGGCCAAGCAGAACTGGAATCATTGGGAATCCATGCCAAGTCCAAACCCAAAGCCTACCCACCATCTACAAGGCACAAGTCAGGAGTGCGATGGAATACTCTCCACTTGCCTGGGTGAGCGCAGCTCCAACAACTCTCAAGAAGCTCAACACCATCCAGGTTCCTTAAGACTAACTTTCAACCCCACGATCTCTACCAACTCGATGGATAGAGGCAGCAGATACCTGGGAACCCCACCACCTGGAGGTTCCCCTCCAAGTCACTCACCACCCTGACTGGGAAATATATCGGCCGTTCCTTCACTGTCGCTGGGGCAACATCCTGGAACTCCCTCCCTAACAGCACAGTGGGTGTACCTACACCTCAGGGACTGCAGCGACTCAAGAAGGCAGCTCACCCCCACCTTCTGAAGGGCAACTAGGGATGGGTAATAAATGCTGGGCCTAACCAGCGACTCCCACGTCCTGTAATTGAATAAAAACTCCCTCAGCCCGAGTAACTGTTACTCCCTATTTCCCACATTCAGGATGATCTCCCAAATTTGATCCCTTCACCATTGATGGCATGTCTTCAAATGCCCAATTTTCATGAGAATTCTGTGTCTGGGAATACTGCAGTGAAATGATTGGAACACAAAATACCCAATTTCCTTTAAGCTTGATTTAATATTCAAGAGTCCTTTATCGATGCTCTCCAGTATAAACGCTCCATGTAAACCATCCTCAACACAGTTATCACTCCTTCTGTACCAATCCCTAGCCCAACCCTTATCTTAATACAATACTCAGCAGCTCAATTCTTATTCCTTTATATATTGTGTAAATTTGATATAATTACTGAACAGTGTGATTGGGATTATTACATTGATACTTTAACTGGGGTTTGCAAACAAACTGGTCTTTTTTTTCTCCTCTGATTTATCTCCCACTTTTCTTCCATCTAGTTCCCAATTCCAGTTGCTGCTGTTGTGGAGATTCCAGTCTGACCCATGGTGTGGGGCACTCCAGTGATGTCTGCTCCGCCAGCACTTTGGCCATAGTTTGAGACAGTGACACAGGGATTTTATTCCCATCCCTTCTCCTGGTTATTTTTGTCCTCAGCCATCGTTCCCAGAGGTTTGAACCGCCAGTTGTCTCCAAATATTCATCTCCTCCTCGTGCAGCTCCACTCGGAGGCCAGCTGGAAGGAGCTGCTTCAGCGCACGCCAGGGGGAAACATTGCTCCTTCCCAGGGGAGCTTAGTCTCAGCATTCACACACTGATAGCGTACTTTGTACAATGACAAAATTGTTGATTCCAGGACTGTATTGTGCATTCACAACCTGGTCTTGCACCATGCCATCTAATTACAGTTCAGTCCAACTATATATAAACATTACATTGTCTGTCCTCCATAAATTCACAACATTATTTTGTCTGTGACATTTTGAAACTAATTAAATTTGGTGGCAGTTTCCTTTGAGCTGAAATGCCAAGCAGCGCAGGAACGTGGCCCATTTGTTCAATCAGTGCATTGTATCATTTTATCCGCTCATAGAGGGAGTTTCGATGGCGTACTCTTCTGCGATAGACCAGACAGGATGAGGGAGAAGGAGTGCTGGGCACTTTGCCTCCTCATCCACCTATGCTTCATCACCTGCGTCACTCTCCCTTCCAGGAAATATGTGGTGACTTCACCGAGAGTCTCAGATATTCCCTTAACGAAGACTGGACCTCGGAATTCGAAAGCAAAGCCACGAGGCTCAAGGATGCTACAGGTTTCCTTTGTCACCTGGATCTTGCCACTCATGCCAGTGCTGTCCATGCGACTGGCGAGATTCACCGTCAAACCCCAGATGTCAAACTGTGGCTTCCTGACTCCAATGACACCGGCGACGGCAGGTCCTTGGGTGAACCCTGGCAAAAGGTAAAAAGAGACAGGGGTCAGCAGTCAAATCACTGAGCTCGCTCAGCAACGGGCCAACGGTCCAGTCCGGACCCCCGTTGTGTGGAGGGGTGAGAGTAGGTGGGGAGCAGGAGGGAAGGAAGGAGATGGCGGAAGTGAGGAATCTCTAAGATCTGGATTCATTAAAGTTCAGGTAACCTGAAGAGCTGAAATATCACGAATGTCTGACTCAGATGCGAACAAGGAGCAGGAGAGGCTCTGGGCCCCTCCAGCCCGCTCTGCTATTTAATAAGGTTATGGCTGACCTGACAGCAAGGTCAAATCTGCATCCTGCCCACATCCCAGTACACTCTCGCCCCTTGTGTTTTGATTCATTTACGGGATGTGGGCGAGGCTGGTTAGGCCCAGCATTTATTACCCATCCCTAGTTACCCTTCAGAAGGTGGGGGTGAGCTGCCTTTGTGAACCGCTGTAGTCCCTGAGGTGTAGGTGCACCCACTGTGCTGTTAGGGAGCGAGTTCCCAGGCTGTTGCCCCAGCGACAGTGAAGGAACGGCGATATATTTCCCAGTCAGGGTGGTGAGTGACTCGGAGGGGAGCCTCCAGCTGGTGGGGTTCCCAGGTATCTGCTGCTCTTGTCCTTCTAGATGGTACTGGTCGTGGGTTTGGAGGGTGCTGCCTGAGGAACCTTGGTCAGTTATTGCAAGGTTCTACTTTCTTGTTTAGGAAGAATCTATCCGGCTCCTTCTTCAAAATATTCAAAGACTCTGCTTCCACCAGCTTTTCAGGAAGAGAGTTCCAAAGACGGGTGGGAGGTGGAGGGACAGTATCGGAGCAGTAGGTCGGAAGATGAAAAAATTGAGGGAGAACTAGGGAATAGGGCCAGTATGGCTCTGAGGAAAAGCAGACAGGGAGATGTTGCAGAAAACAGCGCGACGAGTGGCCTGAAGTGCATATGTTTTAATGCAAGAAGTATTACGGGTAAGGCAGATGAGCTTAGAGCTTGGATTAGTACTTGGAACTATGATGTTGTTGCCATTACAGAGACCTGGTTGAGGGAAGGGCAGGATTGGCAGCTAAACGTTCCAGGATTTAGATGTTTCAGGCGGGATAGAGGGGGATGTAAAAGGGGTGGCGGAGTTGCGCTACTGGTTAGGGAGAATATCACAGCTGTACTGCGGGAGGACACCTCAGAGGGCAGTGAGGCTATATGGCTAGAGATCAGGAATAAGAAGTTTGCAGTCACAATGTTGGGGGTTTACTACAGGCCACCCAACAGCCAGCGGAAGATACATACATAGAAGATAGGAGCAGGAGGAGGTCTTTTGGCCCTTCGAGCCTGCTCCGCCATTCATCACGATCATGGCTGATCATCCAACTCAATAGCCTAATCATGCTTTCTCCCCATAGCCTTTGATCCCATTCTCCCCAAGTGCTATATCCAGCCGCCTCTTGAATATATTCAATGTTTTAGCATCAACTACTTCCTGTGGTAATGAATTCCACAGGCTCGCCACTCTTTGGGTGAAGAAATGTCTCCTTATCTCTGTCCGAAATGGTTTACCCTGAATCCTCAGGCTGTGACCCCTGGTTCTGGACACACCCATCATTGGTAACATCTTCCCTGCATCTGCCCTGTCCAGTCCTGTTAGAATTTTATAAGTCTCTATGAGATCCCCCCTCATTCTTCTGAACTCCAGCGAGAACAATCCCAACCTAGTCAATCTCTCCTCGTATGACAGTCCTGCCATCCCTGGAATCAGTCTGGTAAACCTTCGCTGCTCTCCCCCGAGAGCAAGAACATCCTTCCTCAGAGAAGGAGACCAAAACTGCACACAATACTCCAGGTGTGGTCTCACAAAAGCCCTGCAGCAACATATCCCTGCTTCTATACTCAGGATTAGGACAGCACGGTGGCATAGTGGTTAGCACTGTTGCTTCACAGCTCCAGGATCCCAGGTTCGATTCCCGGCTTGGGTCACTGTCTGTGCGGAGTCTACACGTCTCCCCGTGTGTGCGTGGGTTTCCTCCGGGTGCTCCGGTTTCCTCCCACAGTCCAAAGATGTGCAGGTTAGGTGGATTGGCCATGCTAAATTGTCCTTAGTGTCCAAAATTGCCTTTAGTGTTGGGTGGGATTACTGGGTTATGGGGATAGGTTGGAGGTGTGGGCTTGGGTAGGGTGCTCTTTCCAAGAGCCGGTGCAGACTCGATGGGCCAACTGGCCTCCTTCTGCACTGTAAATTCTATGAATACTCGAAACCTCTCGCAATGAAGGCCAACATACCATTAGCCTTCTTTACCGCCTGCTGCACCTGCATGCTTACCTTCAGCGACTGGTGCACAAGGACACCCAGGTCCCGCTGCACTCTCCCCTCTCCCAATTTACAACCATTCAGGTAGTAATCTGCCTTCCTGTTTTTGCTTCCAAAATGAATAACCTCACACTTTGAGATGTTACATTTTGTTCCCTCATCCAAATCATTAATATATATTGTGAATAGCTGGGGTCCCAGCACCGATCCCTGTGGAACCCCATTGGTTACTGCCTGGCAATTTGAAAAGGACCCATTAATCCCTACTCTTTGTTTCCTCTCTGCCAACCAGTTTTCTATCCACCTCAATACATTTCCCCCAATCCCATGCACTTTAATTTTGAACAATAATCTCTTACGCGGGACTTTGTCAAACGCCTTCTGAAAGTCCAAATATACCACATCAACTGGCTCCCCCTTGTCGACTGTACTGGTTACATCTTCAAAGAATTCCAACAGATTTGTCAAGCATGATTTTCCCTTCATAAATCCATGCTGACTCTGACTGATCCTGCCACTGCTTTCTAAATGTTCCGCTATAAAGTCCTTGATAAAGGATTCAAGCATTTTCCCCACTACCGATGTTAGGCTTACTGGTCTATAATTCCCTGCTTTCTCTCAACCTCCCTTTTTGAATACTGGAGTGATGTGAGCTACCCACCAATCTGCAGGGACAGTTCCAGATGTATAGAATCCCGGAAGATGACCACCAATGCATCCACTATTTCCAGAGACACCTCCTTAAGGACTCTGGGATGCAGATTCTCAGGCCCTGGGGATTTATCCACCTTCAATCCCATCAATTTCCCCAGCACCATTTCTCAACTAATATGATCTCCCTCAGTTCCAGCGAAAACAGCGCGGGAGCAGAGAGAGCCGGGACAGCGATAACAGCGCCGGAGGAGAGAGCCGGGAGATTTTAAAAGCGCGGGAGGAGAGAACCGGGACAGCGAAAACAGCGCGGGAGCAGAGAGAGCCGGGACAGCGAAAACAGCGCCGGAGGAGAGAGCCGGGAGATTTAAAAAGCGCGGGAGGAGAGAACCGGGACAGCGAAAACAGCGCGGGAGCAGAGAGAGCCGGGACAGCGAAAACAGCGCCGGAGAAGAGAGCCGGGAGATTTAAAAAGCACGGGAGGAGAGAGCCGGGAGTGCTGGGAGAGGTGAGTGCACAAAAGGAGGAGCGCCTTTAGACACGGAGTGCTGATTGGAACAGAGTGCATCTGAGTTTAGGTGATTGACTGAGTTCGGGTGAGTGGCGAGAGAGGGCTGTGTTTTTGTTGGTGTTCGGGTTTATTCTTGAGGTTCTATAAAATTTTTTAAAAATTATTTAAATTCATTAACTAGTTGAATATGGCTGGACAGGTGATGTGCTGTTGCTGTATGATGGTGGAACTGGTGGATCCCATTGAGACCATCAGTGACCACATCTGCAGCAAGTGTTGGCTGCTCGAGAAACTTGGGCTCAGAATTGATGAGCTGGAGACCGAGCTGCACACACTGCGGCACATCAGGGAGGGGGAACATTACCTGGACGCTTTGTTTCAGGAGGCAGTCACACCCGGTAGAATAAGTTCTGTTAATTCGGACAGTGGTCAGGGACAGAGTGGTGTGACTGCAAGGGAGGCAGGTAGGGGGATCCTGAGTTCAGGAGTTGAGGAGCCTCAGCCCTTGACCTTGTCCAACAGGTATGAGGTACTTGCTCCCTGTGTGGATGAGGAAGAGGGCTGTAGGGAGGATGCATTGACTGACCACTGCACCGTGGTACAGGAAGCCATTCAAGAGGGGGGAGCAAAAAGACAAGTGGTAGCTGTAGGGGATTCTATAATTAGGGGGATTGATGGCATCCTTTGTAAGCCAGATCGAGAGTCCCGCATGGTATGTTGCCTGCCCAGTGCCAGGGTGAGGGACATCTCTGATCGGCTTGAAAGGATTTTGGAGAGGGAGGGGGAGGATCCAGTTGTTGTGGTCCACGTTTCGACTAACAACATTGAGGGCGGTGGAGGTCAGGACGTTGAGTGTCTTTAAGACAGAAGTTGATAAATTCTTGATTTCTCGAGGAATTAAGGGCTATGGAGAGAGAGCGGGTAAATGGAGTTGAAATCAGCCATGATTGAATGGTGGAGTGGACTCGATGGGCCGAATGGCCTTACTTCCGCTCCTATGTCTTATGGTCTTATAGGTAAGACTAGGAAAGAGGACCTGTTTGGGGATTATTAAACACTAGGGACTAAATTAAAGAACAGGTCCTCCAGGGTTATAATCTCTGGATTACTACCCGAGCCACGTGCCAATTGGCATAGGGTTGAGAAAATTAGAGAAGTTAACACGTGGCTAAAGGAGTGGTGCGAGATTCCATTTCATGGGGCATTGGCATCAGTACTGGGGCAGGAGGGACCTGTACCGTTGGGACGGTCTTCACCTGAACCATTCTGGGACCAGTGTTCTAGCGAATAGGATAAATAGGTTGGTCACAAGGACTTTAAACTAGCAAGTTGGGGGGAAGGGAAGTGTAAAGCTATGGACAGTATAATGGTTAATGGAGATCAAGGCAGCAGGTTACGTGACAGGTTATTATGTAGAGATATTGGTTCAAAGACAAGGAAAATTAGGAGAAAGGGTAAGAGGAAAAATAAATTGCGGAAAGTTACTGATCAAGGTGTTAGGATTCATAACAAAGACATAAAAAACAGCATAAGTGTACTTTACCTGAATGCTCGCAGTATACGAAATAAGGTAAATGAGTTGATGGCGCAAATCATCGTGAATGACTATGATTTAGTGGCCATGACTGAAACATGGTTAAAAGATGGTCACGACTGGGAGTTACATATCCAAGGGTATCAGACTATACGAAAGGATAGAATGGACGGTAAGGGCGGTGGTGTAGCTTTGTTGTTTAAGGATGGCATCCGGGCAATATTAAGGGATGATATTGGTGCTATGGAGGACAAGGTTGAATCAATTTGGGTGGAAATCAGGAATAGTAAGGCGAAAAGGTCACTGATAGGAGTAATCTATAGGCCACCAAATAGTAACAGGATGGTAGGACAGGCAATAAGCAAAGAAATAACGGATGCATGTAGAAATGGTACAGCGGTTATCATGGGAGATTTTAATCTGCATATCGATTGGTTTAACCAGGTTGGTAAAGGCAGCCTTGAGGAGGAGTTTATAGAATGTGCCCGGGATAATTTCCTGGAACAGTATGTAATGGAACCTACAAGGGAACAAGCGGTCCTAGATCTGGTCCTGTGTAATGAGGCAGGATTGATTAATGATCTCATAGTTCGGGATCCTCTTGCAAGGAGCGACCACAATATGGTGGAATTTAAAATACAGTTGGAGGATGACAAGGTAAAATCAAACACTAGTGTTTTGTGCTTAAACAAAGGCGATTACAATGGGATGAGAGAAGAACTAGCTAAGGTAGACTGGGAGCAAAGACTTCATGGTGAAGCAGTTGAGGAACAGTGGAGAACCTTCCGAGCGATCTTTCACAGTGTTCAGAAAAGGTTCATACCGACAAAAAAGAAAGACGGTAGAAAGGGGAAAAATCGACCGTGGATATCTAAGGAGGTGAGGGAGAGTATCAAATTGAAGGAAAAAACATACAAAGTGGCAAAAATTAGTGGGAGACTAGAGGACTGGGAAGTCTTTAGGGGACAACAGAAAGCTACTAAAAAAGCTATAAAGAAGAGTAAGGTAGACTATGAAAGTAAACTGGCTCAGAACATAAAAGCAGATAGTAAAAGCTTCTACAAATATATAAGACAAAAAAGAGTGGCTAAGGTAAATATTGGTCCTTTGGAAGATGAGAAGGGAGATTTAATAATAGGAAATGGGGAAATGGCTGAGGAGCTGAACAGTTTTTTTGGGTCAGTCTTCACAGTGGGGGACACAAATAACATGCCAGTGACTGATGGGAATAAAGATATGATAGGTGAGGACCTTGAGATGATTGTAATCACTAAGGAGGCAGTATTGGGCAAGCTAATGGGGCTAAAGGTAGACAAGCCTCCTGGCCCTGATGGGATGCATCCCAGAGTGTTAAAAGAGATGGCTAGGGAAATTGTAAACGCACTAGTGATAATTTATCAAAATTCACTAGACTCTGGGGTGGTCCCAGAGGATTGGAAAGTAGCAAACGTGACACCACTGTTTAAAAAAGGAGGTCGGCAGAAAGCGGGTAATTATAGGCCGGTAAGCTTAACTTCGGTTGTGGGGAAAATGCTGGAATCTATCATTAAGGAGGAAATAGCGGGGCCCCTGGAGGGAAATTGTCCCATTGGGCAGTCGCAGCATGGGTTCATAAAGGTTAGGTTGTGTCTGAATAATTTGGTAGAATTGTTTGAGGCTCTTACCAGTGCAGTAGATAACGGGGAGCCAATGGATGTGGTATATCTGGATTTCCAGAAAGCTTTTGACAAGGTGCCACACAAAAGGTTGCTGCATAAACTAAAGATGCATGGCATTGAGAGTAAAGTGGTAGCATGGGTAGAGGATTGGTTAACTAACAGAAAGCAGAGAGTGGGGATAAATGGGTGTTTCTCTGTGTCAAAGTTTGCAGACGACACTAAGATGAGTGGTAAAGCAAAAAGTGCAGAGGATACTGGAAAGTCTGCAGAAGGATTTGGATAGGTTAGGTGAATGGGCTAGGGTCTGGCAGATGGAATTCAATGTTGCCAAGTGTGAGGCTATCCATTTTGGGAGGAATAACAGCAGAATGGATTATTATTTAAACGGTAAGATGTTAAAACATGCTGCTGTGCAGAGGGACCTGGGTGTGCTGGTGCACGAGTCGCAAAAAGTTGATGTGCAGGTGCAGCAGGTGATTAAGAAGGCTAATCGAGTTTTGTCTTTCATTGCTAGAGGGATGGAGTTCAAGACTAGTGAGGTTATGCTGCAATTGTATAGGGTGTTGGTGAGGCCGCATCTGGAGTATTGTGTTCAGTTTTGGTCTCCTTACCTGAGAAAGGACATATTGGCACTGGAGGGAGTGCAGAGGAGATTCACTAGGTTGATCCCAGAGTTGAGGGGATTAGATTATGACGAGAGGTTGAGTAGACTGGGACTGTACTCATTGGTGTTTAGAAGGATGCGGGGGGAGCTTATTGAGACATATAAAATTATGAAGGGAATAGATAGGATAGATGCGGGCAGGTTGTTTCCACTGGTCGGGGAAAGCAGAACTAGGGGGCATAGCCTCAAAATAAGGGGAGGTAGATTTAGGACTGAGTTTAGGAGGAACTTCTTCACCCAAAGGGTTGTGAATCTCTGGAATTCCTTGCCCAGTGAAGCAGTTGAGGCTCCTTCTTTAAACGTTTTTAAGAAAAAGATAGATGCCTTTCTAAAGAATAAAGGGATTCGGGGATATGGTGTACGGGCCGGAGAGTGGAGCTGAGTCCACAAAAGATCAGCCATGATCTCATTGAATGGCGGAGCAGGTTCGAGGGGCCAGATGGCCGACTCCTGTTCCTATTTCTTATGTTCTTCCCTCTCACTAAACCTTTCATTCTCCAACATTCTGGGATCTGATTTGTGTCCTCATTTGTGAAGACAGAATCAAAGTATGTATTCAATTGCTCAGCCATTTCTTTGTCCCTTATTATGCATTCCCCTGTTTGTGTCTGCAGGGGGCCTACATTTCTCTTTACCAATCTCTTTCTCTTCACATATCTCTTAGTGTCAGTCTTTATGTTCCCTGCAAGCTTCCTCTCGTACTGTACTTTCCCCTTCTTAATCAATCCCTTTGTCCTTCTTTGCTGAATTCTAAACTGCTCCCAATCCTCAGACCTATTATTTTTCTTGGCCAATCTGTATGCTTTCCCTTGGATCCGATACTGTTTCTAATTTCCTTTGTAAGCCATGGATTGGCCCTCTTACCCCCTTTGCGTTTGTGCCAGGCCGGAATGAACAGTTGCTGTAGTTCCCCCACGCATTCCTTGAATGTTTGCCATTGTCTATCCACTGTCATCTCTTTAAGTAACTCTCCCCAATCTATCAAGGCCAACTCAAGCCTCATATCCTCATAGTTCCCGTTATTAAGATTCAGCACCCTAGTCTCTGAATCAACTACTTCACTCTCCCATCTTGATAAAAAATTCTATCATGTTATGGTCGCTCATCCCCAAGGGGTCTCGTACAGCCAGATTGGCAATGATTCCCTTCTCATTACACAGTACCCGGCCTAAGATGGCCTGCTCTCTAGTTAGTTCCTCCATATATTGGTCAAGAAAACCATCCCGTACACACTCCAGGAATTCCTCCTCTACGGCATTGTGGCTAATTTGATTTCCCAATCTATGTGAAGATTAAAATCACCCATGATCACCGATATTTCCCTGATTACATGGTGACGTTTTAGATGCTGTGATATGAAGAGTCAAAAGTTCTGTTCGTTTTTCACCAACACACTTTTATTTCATTCCAACAGACTCTGCACAAACTCTAACCACACATCGCCAGACTCAGAGGCCACCTGAAGCCCCTTTACATATCAGTGTCAATTATTGGACACTTAACATAAATGAGACAACTAATTGTAGTGTCTCTTAACCCATTACCTAACACATGCATCTCTAATTTCTTGTTCAATGCCATTCCCAACCTCACCAGTGCAGTTTGGGGGTCTATATATGACACCCACTAATGTTTTTTGTCCCTTAGTATTTCTCAACTCTCCCCATACAGATTCCACAATGTCGGAGCTAATGTCCTGTCTCACGACTATCTTAATTTCCTCTTTACCCAGCAGGGCCACACCACCACCTTTTCCTTTATGCCTGGCCTTCCTAAATACTGAGAACCCTGGGGCATTCCCATCCCTGGTCACCCTGCAGCCATGTCTCCGTCATCCCAATTATATCAGACCCATTTAGATCTATTTGCGTGATTAGTTCATCCACGTTATTGCAAATGCTCCGTGCATTAAGGCACAGAGCCTTTCAGTTTGTCTTTTTCACAATGTTTGTCTTGCTCCCAATATTTTTCTCCCCTGCCCTGTTTGAATTTTGTCCCTGGTTTCTCCACCTGTCTCTTTTCCTATTCACTTGTCTACCTTTTGCTTTTGTCCTTGCTCCCTCTGTCTCTGACTCCTTGCGTAGGTTCCCATCCCCCTGGCATATTATTTTAAACCCTCCCCAACCGCTCGAGCAAATGGCCCCCCCTAGGGCATCAGTTCCAGTCCTGCCCAGGTGTAACCCGTCCAGTTTGTACAGATCCCACCTCCCCCAGACCCAATGCCCCAGGAATCTGAAACAGTCCCTCTGACACCATCTCTTCAGCCACGTATTCATCCGAGATGTCCTGTCATTTCCACTCTGACTAGCACGTGGCACTGGCAGTAATCCTGAGATCACTACCTGTGTGGTCCGATTTCTTAACTTCCTTCCTAGCTCCCTGTATTCTGCTTTTAGGACCTCATCCCATTTTTTTAACCTATGTCATTTGTATCGATGTGTACCACGATCAGTGGCTGTTCACCTTCCCCCTCCAGAATGTCCTGTACCTGCTCCGAGATATCCTTGACCCTAGCACCAGGGAGGCAACATACCATCCTGGAGTCTCGTTTGCGGCCACAGAAACGCCTGTCTATTCCCCTTACAATTGAATCCCCGATAACTATTGCACTGTCACACTTATCCCCCCTCCCCTCTGCAGCAGAACCAACTGTGGTGCCACAAGTTTGGCTGTTGCTGTTTTCCCCTGAGAGGCCAGTCCCCTCAACAGTATCCAAAGTGGTATATCTGTTCTGCAGGGGAATGGCCACAGGAGATTTCTGCACGACCTGCCTCGCTCTCTTACTCTGCCTGATAGAGGGATAGAGGGGGATGCAAAAGGGGTGGAGGAGTTGCGCTACTGGTTAGGGAGAATATCACAGTTGCAGTACGAGATAGAGGAGCAGGTAGGTAGACAGATTTTGGTAAGGAGTAAAAGCAACAGGGTTGTTTTTATGGGAGACTTTAACTTCCCCAATATTGACTGGGACTCACTTAGTGCTAGGGGCTTGGATGGGGCAGAATTTGTAAGGAGCATCAAGGAGGACTTTTTAAAATAATATGTAGACAGTTCAACTAGGGAAGGGACTGTACTGGACCTGGTATTGAGGAATGAGCCCGGCCAGGAGGTAGAAGTTTCAGTAGGGGAGCATTTCGGGAACAGTGACCACAATTCAGTAAGTTTTAAAGTGCTGGTGGACAAGGATAAGAGTGGTCCTAGGATGAATGTGCTAAATTGGGGGAAGGCTAATTACAACAATATCAGGCAGGAACTGAAGAACGTAGATTGGGGGCGGATGTTTGAGGGTAAATCAACACCTGACATCAGGACCGCCATGTTCCTGTGAGGAAGAAGGACAAATAAGTCAAATTTCGGGAACCTTGGATAACAAGAGATATTGTCGGCCTCGTCAAAAAGAAAAAGGAGGCATTTGTCAGGGCTAGAAGGCTGGGAACAGCCGAAGCCTGCGTGGAATATAAGGAAAGTAGGAAGGAACTTAAGCAAGGAGTCAGGAGGGCTAGAAGGGGTCATGAAAAGTCATTGGCAAATAGGGTTAAGGAAAATCCCAAGGCTTTTTACACGTACATAAAAAGCAAGAGGGTAGCCAGGGAAAGGGTTGGCCCACTGAAGGACAGGGGAGGGAATCTATGTGTGGAGCCAGAGGAAATAGAACATAGAACATAGAACAATACAGCGCAGTACAGGCCCTTCGGCCCACGATGTTGCACCGAAACAAAAGCCATCTAACCTACACTATGCCATTATCATCCGTATGTTTATCCAATAAACTTTTAAATGCCCTCAATGTTGGCGAGTTCACTACTGTAGCAGGTAGGGCATTCCACGGCCTCACTACTCTTTGCGTAAAGAACCTACCTCTGACCTCTGTCCTATATCTATTACCCCTCAGTTTAAGGCTATGTCCCCTCGTGCCAGCCATTTCCATCGGCGGGAGATGGCTCTCACTGTCCACCCTATCCAACCCCCTAATCATTTTGTATGCCTCTATTAAGTCTCCTCTTAACCTTCTTCTCTCCAACGAAAACAACCTCGAGTCCATCAGCCTTTCCTCATAAGATTTTCCCTCCATACCAGGCAACATCCTGGTAAATCTCCTCTGCACCCGCTCCAAAGCCTCCACGTCCTTCCTATAATGCGGTGACCAGAACTGTACGCAATACTCCAAATGCGGCCGTACCAGAGTTCTGTACAGCTGCAACATGACCTCCTGATTCCGGAACTCAATCCCTCTACCAATAAAGGCCAACACTCCATAGGCCTTCTTCACCACCCTATCAACCTGGGTGGCAACTTTCAGGGATCTATGTACATGGACACCTAGATCCCTCTGCTCATCCACACTTTCAAGAACTTTTCCATTAGCCAAATATTCCACATTCCTGTTATTCCTTCCAAAGTGAATCACCTCACACTTCTCTACATTAAATTCCATTTGCCACCTCTCAGCCCAGCTCTGCAGCTTATCTATATCCCTCTGTAACCTGCTACTTCCTTCCACACTATCGACAACACCACCGACTTTAGTATCGTCTGCAAATTTACTCACCCACCCTTCTGCGCCTTCCTCTAGGTCATTGATAAAAATGACAAACAGCAACGGCCCCAGAACAGATCCTTGTGGTACTCCACTTGTGACTGAACTCCATTCTGAACATTTCCCATCAACCACCACCCTCTGTCTTCTTTCAGCTAGCCAATTTCTGATCCACATCTCTAAATCACCCTCAATCCCCAGCCTCCGTATTTTCTGCACGAGCCTACCGTGGGGAACCTTATCAAACGCTTTGCTGAAATCCATATACACCACATCAACTGCTCTACCCTCATCTACCTGTTCAGTCACCTTCTCAAAGAACGCAATAAGGTTTGTGAGGCATGACCTACCCTTCACAAAGCCATGCTGACTATCCCTGATCATATTATTCCTATCTAGATGATTATAAATCTTGTCTCTTATAATCCCCTCCAAGACTTTACCCACTACAGACGTGAGGCTCACCGGTCTATAGTTGCCGGGGTTGTCTCTGCTCCCCTTTTTGAACAAAGGGACCACATTTGCTATCCTCCAGTCCTCTGGCACTATTCCTGTAGCCAATGATGACATAAAAATCAAAGCCAATGGTCCAGCAATCTCTTCCCTGGCCTCCCAGAGAATCCTAGGATAAATCCCATCAGGTCCCGGGGACTTATCTATTTTCAGCCTGTCCAGAATTGCCAACACCTCTTCCCTACGTACCTCAATGCCATCTAATCTATTTACCTGGAGCTCAACATTCTCCTCCACAACATTATCTTTTTCCTGAGTGAATACTGACGAAAAATATTCATTTAGTATCTCGCCTATCTCTTCAGACTCTACACACAACTTCCCATCCCTGTCCTTGACTGGTCCTACTCTTTCCCTAGTCATTCGCTTATTCCTGACATACCTATAGAAAGCTTTTGGGTTTTCCTTGATCCTTCCTGCCAAATACTTCTCATGTCCCCTCCTTGCTCGTCTTAGCTCTCTCTTTAGATCCTTCCTCGCTACCTTGTAACTATCCATCGCCCCAACTGAAGCTTCACACCTCATCTTCACATAGGCCTCCTTCTTCCTCTTAACAAGAGATTCCACTTCTTTGGTAAAACACGGTTCCCTCGCTCGGCACCTTCCTCCCTGCCTGACTGAACACGCAGTAGCTGATCCTTGAACAAGCTCCACTTATCCAGTGTGTCCAACACTTGCAGCCTACTTCTCCACCTTATCCCCCCCAAGTCACGTCTAATGGCATCATAATTTCCCTTCCCCCAGCTATAACTCTTGCCCTGCGGTGTATACTTATCCCTTTCCATCCTTAACGTAAACGTCACCGAATTGTGGTCACTGTCCCCAAAGTGCTCTCCTACCTCCAAATCCAACACCTGGCCTGGTTCATTACCCAAAACCAAATCCAACGTGGCCTCGCCTCTTGTTGGCCTGTCAACAAACTGCGTCAGGAAACCCTCCTGCACACACTGTACAAAAAACGACCCATCTAATGTACTCGAACTATATCTTTTCCAGTCTATATTTGGAAAGTTAAAGTCTCCCATAATAACTACCCTGTTACTTTCGCTCTTATCCAGGATCATCCTCGCCATCCTTTCCTCTACATCCCTAGAACTATTTGGAGGCCTCCATCAGGTCGCCCCTCAACCTCCGTCGTTCCTGTGAGAAATGGGCGAGGTATTAAATACATTGCATCAGTATTCACCAAAGAGAAGGAATTGGTGGATGTTGAGACTGGAGAAGGGTGTGTAGATAGCCTGGGTCACATTGAGATCCAAAAAGACGAGGTGTTGGATGTCTTGAAAAATATTAAGGTGGATAAGTCCCCAGGGCCTGATGGGATCTACCCCAGAATACTGAAGGAGGCTAGAGAGGAAATTGCTGAGGCCTTGACAGAAATCTTTGGAACCTCACTGTCTTCAGGGGATGTCCCAGAGGACTGGAGAATAGCCAATGTTGTTCCTTAGTTTAAAAAGGGTAGCAAGGATAATCCAGGGAACTACAGGTTGGTGAGCCTTACGTCAGTGGTAGGGAAATTACTGGAGAGAACTCTTCGAGACAGGATCTACTCCCATTTGGAAGCAAGTGGACGTATTAGCGAAAGGCAGCATGGTTTTGTGAAGGGGAGGTCGTGTCTCACTAACATGATAGAGTTTTTCGAGGAGGTCACAAAGATGATTGATGCATGTAGAGCAGTGGATGTTGTCTATATGGACTTCAGTAAGGCCTTTTACAAGGTCCGTCATGGTAGACTAGTACAAAACGTGAAGTCACACCGGATCAGAGGTGAGCTGGCAAGATGGATATAGAACTGGCTAGGTCATAGAAGGCAGAGGGTAGCAATGGAAGGAAGCTTTTATGATTGGAGGGCAGTGACTAGTGTTGTTCCGCAGGGATCAGTGCTGGGACCTTTGCTGTTTGTAGTATATATAAATGATTTGGAGGAAAATGTAACTGGTCTGATTAGTAAGTTTGCAGACGACACAAAGGTTGGTGGAATTGCGGATAGCGATGAGGACTGTCAGAGGATACAGCAGGATTTAGATTGTTTGGAGACTTGGGCGGAGAGATGGCAGATGGAGTTTAATCCGGACAAATGTGAATGGTAGAACCCTCAAGAGTATTGAAAGTCAAAGAGATCTAGGAGTACAGGTCCACAGGTCACTGAAAGTGGCAACACAAGTGGAGAAGGTAGTCAAGAAGGCATACGGCATGCTTGCCTTCATTGGACGGGCATTGAGTATAAAAATTGGCAAGTCATGTTGCAGCTGTATAGAACCTTAGTTAGGCCACACTTGGAGTATAGTGTTCAATTCTGGTCGCCACATTACCAGAAGGATGTGGAGGCTTTAGAGAGGGTGCAGAAGAGATTTACCAGGATGTTGCCTGGTATGGAGGGCATTAGCTATGAGGAGCGGTTGAATAAAGTCGGTTTGTTCTCACAGGAACGACGGAGGTTGAGGGGCGACCTGATGGAGGTCTACAAAATTATGAGGGGCATAGACAGAGTGGATAGTCAGAGGCTTTTCCCCGGGGTAGAGGGGTCAATTACTAGGGGGCATAGGTTTAAGGTGAGAGGGGCAAGGTTTAGAGTAGATGTACGAGGCAAGTTTTTTACACAGAGGGTAGTGGGTGCCTGGAACGCGCTACCGGAGGAGGTGGTAGAAGCAGGGAAGTTAAGGGGCATCTTGACAAATACATGAATAGGATGGGGATAGAGGGATATGGACCCCGGACGTGTGGATGATTTCATGTTTGACGGGCAGCATGGTCGGCACGGGCTTGGAGGGCCGAAGGGCCTGTTCCTGTGTTGTACTTTTCTTTGTTCCTGGGTCTGCGGGGTGGGGAGGAGGTCCATGCGTGTTTGTGTTTTCAGATGGGTGGAGATATGATCCCGACCTGTCAGCAGGACTCGTGGGTTCCAGGGGGGCGATTCTCCGAGCCCCGCGCCGGAGAATCAGAGCAACCGCGCCACAATGCCCCAACGCCGGCACGCAATTCTCCAAGGGGCGGAATATGGGCGGCATTTGTGCCGGTGCGTTTGACGCGGTGCTGGCCACTGGAATTGGCGGGGCCGCCGATTCTCCGGCCCGGATGGGCCGGGGGGCCGCTCCGACGAGACAGAGTCCCTCCGGCGCAATTCACCGCTGGTCGCTGCCGGCGGGAACGGTCGGGGGGCGGCCTGTGGGGGATGGGGGGGTGGGCTCTTTCACCAGGGTGGGCCTCCAATTGGGTCTGGCCCGCGATCGGGGCGCGCTGATCGGCGGGCCGGCTCCCCCCCCCCCCCCCCCCGAGACTACTTCCTGGCGTGGCCGTCCCCTGAACACCGACCCCACGTTGGGTCGCGGCCGGCGCACGTAAGAAGTTCCCCGTGCATGCGCAGGATGGCGCGGCCCCCACTGGGCCCCCACGGAGGCCCCAGAATGGGGTCTGGGAACCGGCACCGACGCCAGAGTGAAACACTCCGGTTTTTACTCCCGCGTCGCCACTTAGACTCCCGTTGGGAGAATCCCACCCCACATCTTCCATTTTTGCTCAGGTTATTTGAGAATATGGTGGGAAAAGCAGCAATGCAGCTTGTTATCATCGGCCCTCCGCCATTCCCACCCAAGACAACATTGAAAGAAAACCATAAAATTCCACCAGAGTGTTTGTCTGGCAGAGGTCAGTCCGAAAGATTTTGAAATTTTGCAACTGAAACAAGTCCAAAGGTGAGCAGGTTCGGTGGATTGGTCGTGATCAGTGGCCCTTAGCGCCCAAAAAGGTTAGGTGGGGTTACTGGGCAGCACGGTAGCACAGTGGTTAGCATAATTGCTTCACCACTCCAGTGTCCCAGGTTCGATTCCCCGGCTTGGGTCACTGTCTGTGCGGAGTCTGCACATCCTCCCCATGTGTGCGTGGGTTTCCTCCGGGTGCTCCGGTTTCCTCCCACAGTCCAAAGATGTGCAGGTTAGGTGGATTGGCCATGATAAATTGCCCTTACTGTCCAAAATTGCCCTTAGTGTTGGGTGGGGTTACTGGGTTATGGGGATAGGGTGAAGATGTGGGCTTGGGTAGGGTGCTCTTTCCAAGAACCGCTGCAGACTCGATGGGCTGAATGGCCTCCTTCTATGATTCCTCATGCCTACCCAGGTCTCCATTCCATCTCACAATATAAACATAAGAAATAAGAGGTGGAGCTGGTCCTCGAACCTGCCCTGCCTTTGAGTACGATCATCGCTGGGCTCATTGTTGCCATCGCCTCTTTTTCCTCCCTGACCCGCACAACTTAACTGTCTTGTTGATCAAAATCTAGCTCAGCCTTGTATGTATTGAATGATCCCGCCTCACTGGCCTCTGAGAAAGGGAATTCCAAAGATTGATGACACTCTGAAAGAGGAAATTCCTTCTCCTTTATTCTGAAACCGTGCTCCTGAGCTCTAGATTTCCTCACAAGAGGAACCCGCCTCTCAGAATGCACCCTATCAAGTCCCTCGCAGGATAATATATGCTTTAATAAGATCTCCTCTTGTTCTTCTAAACTCTAATGATGGGACCAAGCTACTTAACCTTTCCTCAAAAGACCAGCTGAGGTTTCAGCCGAGTGAATGTTCTCAAAGCGGCTCCAATAAAAGTACATTCCTCCATCAAGGAGACAGAACTGTACACAGTACAGGTGTGTCTCACCTTTGTCCAGTACAGTTGGAGCAAGGCCTCTTTTATATTCCATCCCCTTTACAATAAAGAGCAGCGTCCCATGTGTCGACCCACTCACTCCCTGTTCCTGCTTGCTAACCTTTTGTAATTCATGTACAAGGACACCAAGACCCCTCCGTACCTTTCTGACCTTCTTTTTTACTCAGCCCCTAGCCCCCTGAGTAGTACCGCTTTCTAAGGTTTAATTGTATTGGAGGTAGCCACATGGACCACAACAATTGGATGCTTCCCCTCCTGCTCCAAGCTCCTCTCCAGCTGCGAGGAGATGTCTCGAACTCCATGCTGGCTTCAACACATCTGCAATAGCTCCCATTCATGCCTTTTACTGTTCCAACACTCACCTGGCTGCCCTTCAATTTTGACTGATCGAAGATTCTGTTGTTCTTATTCTAAATGCAGCAAATCCCACCCACAGCTCCTGTGTTCACTCAAACACATTGACGCCCAGTCCGACTGGATCATGAATTTACATTCTCATCCTGGTTTTCAAATTCCTCCACCTCTTAAACCTCTGGGATCCCTTGCTAAAATTCCTCGCCTTTCTCTCCTCATTAAGAACTTTCTTCTTTGAGCAAATATTTGCTCACCTGTCCATGATGTAATTCTGCAGGTACTTTGCAAAGTACCTTGATACACTTTCCAGCATTAAAGTCTTTGGTATGATCACAAGTTGTTGCGGTTGTATTTAAATACAAATTGCTGTTATTATGTCGGTCCTTGTATGATCCAGAAATTTGCGAATGACACAGGAATAGTGAGGAAGATACCCATAGTCTTCAGGAGGATATCAATGGATTGGTCAGGTAGGCAGAGTCATGACAATTCAATTGGGAGAAGTGTGAGGTCGTCCACTGGGGGAGGGTCAACTAGGTAAAGGTAAAACTTTAAACGGTAAGACCCTAGAGAGTACTAGAGATTAGGGACCTAGGGGTGCATTTGCACAGATCCCTGAAAGTGGCAGGTAAGGAAGGTTAAGAAAGGTTTTTTCATTCATAGAATCATCATAGAATTTACAGTGCAGAAGGAGGCCATTTGGCCCATCGAGTCTGCACCGGCTCTTGGAAAGAGCACCCCACTTAAGCCCACGCCTCCACCCTATCCCCATAACCCAGTAACCCCATCTAAACTTTTGGACACTAAAGGGCAGTTTATCATGGCCAATCCACTTGACCTGCACATCTTTGGACTGTGGGAGGAAACCGGAGCACCCGGAGGAAACCCACGCAGACACGGGGAGAACGTGCAGACTCCGCACAGACAGTGACCCAAGCCGGGAATCGAACCCAGGTCCCTGGAGCTGTGAAGCAACAGTGCTAACCACTGTGTCACCGTGCCACATTGCTGTGGGTCTGGAGTCACATGTAGGCCAGACCAGTAAGGACATGAAACCCGGGTTTCCAGCGTATCGCCCTGGGTCTCTGCGTGGGTCTCGACCTGAGAAAGGACATATTGGCACTGGAGGGAGTGCAGAGGAGATTCACTAGGTTGATCCCAGAGTTGAGGGGATTAGATTATGACGAGAGGTTGAGTAGACTGGGACTGTACTCATTGGAGTTTAGAAGGATGCAGGGGGATCTTATTGAAACATATAAAATTATGAAGGGAATAGATAGGATAGATACGGGCAGGTTGTTTCCACTGGCGGGTGAAAGCAGAACTAGGGGGCATAGCCTTAAAATAAGGGGAAGTAGATTTAGGACCGAGTTTAGGAGGAACTTCTTCACCCAAAGGGTTGTGAATCTCTGGAATTCCTTGCCCAGTGAAGCAGTTGAGGCTCCTTCTTTAAATGTTTTTAAGAAAAAGATAAATACCTTTCTAAAGAATAAAGGGATTAAGGGTTATGGTGTACGGGCCGGAGAGTGGAGCTGAGTCCACAAAGATCAGCCATGATCTCATTAAATGTCGGAGCAGGCTCGAGGGGCCAGATGGCCGACTCCTGCTCCTAGTTCTTATGTTCTTATGTTCATCACCAGTCCGGGGCAGCACGGTAGCATTGTAGATAGCACAATTGCTTCACAGCTCCAGGGTCCCAGGTTCGATTCCGGCTTGGGTCACTGTCTGTGCGGAGTCTGCACATCCTCCCCGTGTGTGCGTGGGTTTCCTCCGGGTGCTCTGGTTTCCTCCCACAGTCCAAAGATGTGCAGGTTAGGTGGATTGGCCATGATAAATTGCCCTTAGTGACCAAAATTTCCCATCGTGTTGGGTGGGGTTACTGGGTTATGGGGATGGGGTGGAGGTGTTGACCTTGGGTAGGGTGCTCTTTCCAAGAGCCAGTGAAGACTCGATGGTTAGAATTGCCTCCTTCTGCACTGTAGATTCTATGATAATCTATGACAATAGTCCACTGTCTCCCCCTGTATTTCCTTCCCTTTATTAGCCAAGGTATAGAGTACAAGAGCAGGAAGGTTATGCTGGAGCTGTATAAACCGCTGGTTAGGCCCCAGCTGGAGTACTGTGTGCCGTTCCAGTCGCCACACTATAGAAAGGAAGTGATTGCTCTGGAGAGGGTGCGGAGGAGATTGCCCGGGATGCTGCCTGGGATGGAGGGTGTGAGCTATGAGGAAAGAGTGGGTCGGCTGGGGCTGGTTTCCCTGGGGCAGTGAAGGTTGAGAGGGGACCTGAGAGAGGAGGATAAGATTCTGAGGGGATTAGACAGTGTGGGTGGACAGGCACTTTCCCCATCCACAGAGGGGTCAGTAACCAGGGAGCGTGGATTTAAGGTAAGAGGTAGAAGGCGATGAGGGGAGTTGAGGAGAAACCTTTTCACTCGGAAGGTAGTGCGAGTCTGGAACTCACTGCCTGAAAGGGTGGCTGAGTCAGAAACACTGCTAACATCTACGCAGGGTTTAGATATTCAATTATATTGCCAGAAGCTCCAGGGCTGTGGGCCAAGCATTGGAAAGTGGGATAAGTGCAGTCAGACCTTTGTTACCAACATGGGGACGATGGGCCGAATGGGCACCTTCTGTGCGGTAAACGTTGATGAACCGAGGAACTTCACCATTCCATTGTTCATTCGTACTGATCCTCAAACCCTCTCTTCTACAATCTATCCATAATGAACCCTTCTCCTTTTCCACTCTCTGCCCTGACCTACCTGCTGCAGCCACTTACCAACCCGGAGTTTAAAGTTGATATGGGAATGTTTGTGTATTTCTTCCATGGTGTTTTCCAGAGAGAGTGCAAAGTCCGCCAGGTTGCACAGATGTCCCCACTCATCTTCGTCTTCATTTTCCTGAAACAAAACCTCGATTAATATTTTCCCATATTGGGACACAGCTTTGCACGGCAATAATAATAATAATATAATAATCACCTTTTATTGTCACAAGTATGAAGTTATTGTGAAAAGCCCCTAGTCGCCACATTCCGGCGCCTGTTCGGGGAGGCCGGTACGGGAATTCAACCCGCGCTGCTGACCTTGTTTTGCGTCACAAGCCAGCTGTTTAGTCCACTGAGCTAAACCAGCCCATTGTGGCATTCCTGGGAATGCTGACCATGGTTTGTTCTTGCAGTTCCGGACATGGAGAGTTGCTGACTTACTCTAATGCTGTGTGAAGTATGGTGACCCCACCCCCCACCCCCCATGAGAACAAGGAGTAGTTCGCAGTGTCAGTGAGCAGTGTGTCCCACGCCTTGCACTTTTCCAACTTTGTCGAGACACAATATAGCAATTTATAAATCACAAAGCAGCAATTCACCTTTTCCCCTCCGAGGACGCGGGGCAGTGAACACGGAGACCATTTGATCTATAAGAAGTGGTGGATTTTGTACAGAAAAACGCGAGTGTTTGGGCTGAGTCGATGTGAAGAAGGAGATGGGGTGGGCGAGGGGACAGAACTGGGAAATCGAAACCTTCCTCCAACTCATCAAAGACACACATTCCCCATCCCGGGAGGCCCGGAATGCATTTCCCCGATGGGACTGAGAATCAGGCATTGGGGAAAATCGGGATCGGCTCCGATCCCCTGCTGTTGGCGTGAGCGATGTCCAGGATGCGTGCCGGCAGAGGGGTGTAAATCAATGCAAATGGGGTTTAATGATCCATTTACATACATATAGCGGGCCCGGTGCCCGATGCTCCGGTTTCCCGTGACTCTCCCAACCCCACAGGGATCCCTGCCTCTGCAGACCCCCAACATACAGACCCCCCTGCTCCCCCAGAAAAGGAACCCCTGTCTGGTAGTTAGGGAGCAGCCCAGACAGGGTCAGTGGGAAGCATTAGAGGTGTAATACTCCGCCCTGCAGCCCCAGGTGTCCATTCCCCGAAGGAGAGCAGCTGGACCTGTGTCGGGTTCCCGCAGATCCGCAAACCTTCATAGCTTTCAGTAGCGAAGTGTGATTGACAGCTTGTAAAAAACATCTGCAGCGTTGATCCATTTATATCCTTTCACGCTTAAGTGGCCCAAGTAGTGAAACCCCAATGTTTGTAAACCTTGACCACATCAAAGAGAGGTAAGTGCATTCCAAGCACTAAGTGCATTCCAATCACTCAAGTGTGTGATTTCACTGCGCCTACCTCGCAACATAGTGGCCCAATAGTGAGATTCCCTCGGGATTACACAGCACAGCAGCCCCCCACACCCGGACAGTCTGGATGCCCCTATTTATTTTATGAAACCTCCTCAGAATGTTGAAACCAATCAAATCTCCTCAATACCGCAACTTTTCATAATGAACACCTCTGATTGCTGATGATTTTGTGAACCTCAACTGTACACTCTCTCCATGAGAGACACCCCAAAGCGTTTAATTACCAACTAAATATTTTGAACTATGGTTACTGGTGCAATGTAGCAAATGCAGCAGCCAATTTGTGCAAAGCAAGATTCCACCAACAGCAGGGCGGTATTGATCAGGCAATCTGCTTTAACCATATTGCTGAGGCCGAGACACTGGGGGGAGCTCGTGGCCATGGAGTTTATTCAGTAAATCCGAGAGGACAGCGGGACCTGAATTAAAATTTTCACCGAAAAACTGGCCCTCGTGACAGAGCTGGCACCAGGAGTGTCAGCTTGGACTGGCTTCTTGAGGGGGCCTGAAACTACAGCCCACTGACTTTGGACAAGAGTGAGGGCCATTGGGCCATGGTTGACACAGCTTTGGCATGCTTCGCGAAATCAGGGAGCTAAAACTGGAAACAATATTCCGATCAACAGCCACACATTTTACTTTTGAATTCTGTACTCTTCATTTCTGAAGTAGTGGATTGCATTTGTTTTCTTAATAATTTTATCAACTTAACTTCTAAGTTATGTATCTGAACCTCGCTGCCTCTCTCTTCCTGAATTCCTTTTAAAGTTTACAGACAAAGATGCATTGGTCTGAAATTTATTGTAAATTAGGCCATGATCACCTGATCAATATTGGGATGAGAAAATATCAGCCATGACGAATGGCGGAGCAGACTCGATGGGCCGAGTGGCCTAATTCTGCTCCCATGTCTTATGGTCTTGAGTTAAATTAACACCATGTTTGCTGGGAAATTGATGAGAATATTGGGATTCACTGATTTAAAAAAAATCATTCATGGGATGTGTGTGTTGCTGGCTAGACCAACATGTGTTGTCCATCCCTAATTGCCCTTGAGAGGCTGGTGGTAAACCATTTTCTTGAACTGCCTCAGTCCCTGAGATGTAGGTGCACTCACTGTTCTGTTAGGGAGGGAGTTCCTGGACTTTGACCCAGCGACAGTGAAGGAACGGCGATACATTTCCCAGTCAGGATTGTGAGTGACTTGGAGGGGAACCTCCAGCTGGTGGGGCTCCCCGGTGTCTGCTGCTCTTGTCCTTCTTGATGGCGGTGGTCGTGGCCAGGTGCAGTTTAAGGAGCCTTGGTGAGTTGCTGCAGTGCATCTTATAAATTATACACACGGCTGCCACTGTGTTGGTGCAGGGAGTGAATGTTGAAGGTGGTGGAAGGGGTGCCAATCAAGTGGGGCTGCTTTGTCCTGGATGGTGTTGAGCTTCTCGAGTGTTGTTGGAGCCGCACACACCCAGGCAGGGGGAGAGTATTCCATCACACTCCTGACTTGTGCCTTGTAGATGGTGGACAGCCTTTGGGAGGTCAGGAGGTGAGTTATTCACCTTTAACCTGGTCTTGCAATGACAGTATTTATCTGTCCAGTTCAGTTTGTGATCACTGGTAACTCCCAGGGCGATAGTGGTGTAATATCACCAGGCTAGCAACCCAGGGGCCCGGGATTGTGTTCTGAGGACACAGGACTGAATCCCACAAGGCAGCTGGTGGACCTTAAATTCAGTTAGAATGTAGAATGGAATCCTACAGTGCAGGAGGCCATTCAGCTCATCGACCCCACACCGACCCTCCGAAAGAGCACCTTATCCAGGCCCAATGCCTCACCCTATCCTGGTAACTCAACCTAACCTTTGGACACTCAGGGGCAATTTATCACGGCCAATCCACTGAATCTGCACATCTTTGGACTGTGGGGGGAAACCGGAGCACCCGGAGGAAACCCACCCAGACGCGGGGAGAACGTGCAGAGTCACCCGAGGCGGGAATCGAACCCGGGTCCCTGGAGCTGTGAGGCAGCAGTGCTAGCCACTGTGCCAGTGTGCCACCCCACATCATAGTCATTTGGTAATAAAGAATTGGAGCATTCCTAAAACAAAATCTAAACAGCTATTAAAGCTTTTTGTTTTACACTGATCAGAACATTTCATAAGAGTTCCAGATTAAACAGAACAATAATTTATACAGCATGAGAAAAGAGTGCTGATTGGTTAGCAAGTGGGTGCTGATTGATAGAGCGTTGTCATGAAGAATGCACCAGGGAACAATTAACTGCCAAGCTTTTGTTCAAATTCAAACTCGGCATGTTGGCTGTGATTGAAGAAGACATTGTCATGGGGAATGACCTGACGAGGTGCTGTCTTGGGAGTTTTTGTTGAATAAGGACAGGGAATGTGAATGGATATAGTTTCTCGTACGCAGAAGTGACCCACACAGTGACTCTTACTTATAATCTTAAAGTGGTTTTCAGTGTATTCTTTCAGACAATCAAGTTTGTTAAGCAGTAGCAGAATTGCATCTATTATTTGTCATAGGTTTTGGTTTGTGCGAGCATGGGCTTGTTGGGTGAGGTAAGTACATTGCTGTTGTGGAGAGCTGCAGGGACATGCTGTTTAATACGATCTGCGGTTCCTTAGCAGGCTCCATCCTGCACTCCAAGTGGCTCGTTGAATAATCTGCCAATGGATCTCAGCTATCATCTGCCACAAGTCTACCTTCATTGGGATTCTTACAGTTCCAAACATTATAAGATTGTCTTTATTGGCAACCTTGCCGATTATTCACTGTGCGAGCTTGCTGCTAAAATTGGGCACAGTGGTTAGCACTGCTGCCTCAGGGAGCCGAGGACCTGGGTTCGATCTTGGCCCCGGGTCACTGTTAGTGGGGAGTTTGCACATTCTCCCCATGGCTGCGTGGGTCTCACTCCCACAACCCAAAGATGTGCAGGGTAGTTGGATTGACCACGCTAAATTGCCCCTTAATTGGAATCTTTCCTTTTTTTCATATAAATTTTGAGGACCCAATTAATTTTTTCCAATTAAGGGGCAATTTAGCGTGATCAATCCAACATTAGATGTAATTCCCCAATTGGACAACGTTTGCTAAACAATCCCTAACGTGTCCAGAGTTACACTGAAAACCAATTTACGATTATCACGAGGAGTGGCAGTGTGGCTCACTTATGGATGGAAACCACGGGCTAGATTTTCAAACGCTGATTTGGCGCACCGGGTTGCAATTCACCCGGCGTGCTCCTGATGGTGAGTTCTGGATCCCAGTTCGCTCCTGATGGTGAGTTCCTGATCCCAGCTCGCTCCTGATGGTGAGTTCCTGATCCCAGCTCGCTCCCATAGGCGAGTTCCTGATCCCTGCTCGCTCCTGATGGTGAGTTCTGGATCCCAGTTCGCTCCTGATGGTGAGTTCCTGATCCCAGCTCGCTCCTGATGGTGAATTCCGGATCCCAGCTCGCTCCCATAGGCCAGTTCCTGATCCCAGCTCGCTCCCATAGGCGAGTTCCTGATCCCTGCTCGCACCCGATGGTGAGTTCTGGATCCCAGCTCGCTCCTGATGGTGAGTTCCTGATCCCAGCTCGCTCCCGATGGTGAGTTCCGGACCCCGGCTCGCTCCCATAGGCGAGTTCCTGATCCCCGCCCGCTCCTGATGGTGAGTTCCTGATCCCAGCTCGCTCCTGATGGTGAATTCCGGATCCCAGCTCGCTCCCGATGGCGAGTTCCTGATCCCAGCTCGCTCCCATAGGCGAGTTCCTGATCCCTGCTCGCGCCCGATGGTGAGTTCTGTTTCCCAGCTCGCTCCTGATGGGGAGTTCCTGATCCCAGCTCGCTCCCGATGGTGAGTTCCGGATCCCAGCTCGCTCCCGTAGGCGAGTTCCTGATCCCTGCTCGCACCTGATGGTGTGTTCTGGATCCCAGCTCACTCCCGATGGCGAGTTCCTGATCCCGGCTCGCTCCCGATGGTGAGTTCCGGATCCCGGCTCGCTCCCGATGGTGAGTTCCGAATCCCTGCTCGCTCCCATAGGCGGGTTCCTGATCCCAGCTCGTTCCCGATGGTGAGTTCCTGATCCCAGCTCGCTCCCGATGGCGAGTTCCGAATCCCAGCTCGCCCCCATAGGCGAGTTCCTGATCCCAGCTCGCTCCCGATGGGGAGTTCCTGATCCCAGCTCGCTCCCGATGGCGAGTTCCTGATCCCAGCTCGCTCCCGATGGTGAGTTCCAGATCCCAGCTCGCTCCCGATGGTGAGTTCCTGATCCCAGCTCGCTCCCGATGGGGAGTTCCGGATCCCAGCTCGCTCCCGATGGGGAGTTCCTGATCCCAGCTCGCTCCCGATGTTGAGTTCCTGATCCCTGCTCACTCCCGATGACGAGTTCCGGATCCCAGCTCGCTCCCATAGGCGGGCTCCTGATCCCAGCTCGCTCCCGATGGTGAGTTCCTGATCACAGCTCGCTCCCGATGGTGGGTTCCTGATCCCAGCTCGCTCCCGATGGGGAGTTCCCGATCCCAGCTTGCTCCCGATGGCGAGTTCCTGATCCCAGCTCGCTCCCGATGGTGAGTTCCTGATCACAGCTCGCTCCCGATGTTGAGTTCCTGATCCTGGCTCGCTCCCGATGGCGAGTTCCGAATCCCAGATCGCTCCCATAGGCAAGTTCCTGATCCCAGCTCGCTCCTAATGGGGAGTTCCGGATCCCAGCTCGCTCCCGATGGGGAGTTCCTGATTCCAGCTCGCTCCCATAGGCGAGTTCCTGATCCCTGCTCGCTCCCGATGACGAGTTCCGGATCCCAGCTCCCACCCATAGGCGAGTTCCTGATCCCAGCTCGCTCCCAATGGTGAGTTCCGGATCCCAGCACGATCCCATAGGCGAGTTCCGGATCCCGGGTCATTCCCGATGACGAGTTTGGATAGAGGCTCGCTCCCATAGGCGAGTTCCCGATCCCACCTCGCTCCCATAGGCGAGTTCCTGATCCCTGCTCGCACCCGATGGTGAGTTCTGGATCCCAGCTCGCTCCCGTTGGGGAGTTTCCGATCCCAGCTCGTTCCCATAGGCGAGTTCCTGATCCCTGCTCGCACCCGATGGTGAGTTCTGGATCCCAGCTCACTCCCGATGGCGAGTTCCTGATCCCAGCTCGCTCCCGATGGTGAGTTCCGGATCCCGGCTCGCTCCCGATGGTGAGTTCCGAATCCCTGCTCGCTCCCATAGGCGGGTTCCTGATCCCAGCTCGCTCCTGATGGCGAGTTCCTGATCCCAGCTCGCTCCCGATGGCGAGTTCCTGATCCCAGCTCGCACCCATAGGCGAGTTCCTGATCCCAGCTCGCTCCCGATGGTGAGTTCCGGATCCCAACACGCTCCCATAGGCGAGTTCCGGATCCCAAGTCATTCCCGATGACGTGTTTGGATAGTGGCTTGCTCCCATAGGCGAGTTCCTGATCCCCGCCCGCTCCCATAGGCGGGTTCCTGATCCCAGCTCGCTCCCGATGGTGAGTTCCTGATCCCAGCTCGCTCCCGATGGTGGGTTCCTGATCCCAGCTCGCTCCCGATGGGGAGTTCCGGATCCCAGCTCGCTCCCGATGGGGAGTTCCGGATCCCAGCTCGCTCCCGATGGGGAGTTCCGGATCCGAGCTCGCTCCCGATGCTGAGTTCCTGATCCCGGCTCGCCCGAGTCATTCCCGATGACGAGTTTGGATAGTGGCTTGCTCCCATAGGCGAGTTCCTGATCCCCGCCCGCTCCCATAGGCGGGTTCCTGATCCCAGCTCGCTCCCGATGGTGAGTTCCTGATCCCAGCTCGCTCCCGATGGTGGGTTCCTGATCCCAGCTCGCCCCCGATGGGGAGTTCCGGATCCCAGCTCGCTCCCGATGGGGAGTTCCGGATCCCAACTCGCTCCCGATGGGGAGTTCCGGATCCCAGCTCGCTCCCGATGATGAGTTCCTGATCCCGGCTCGCTCCCGATGGCGAGTTCCGAATCCCAGCTCGCTCCCGATGGGGAGTTCCGGATCCCAGCTCGCTCCCGATGCTGAGTTCCTGATCCCGGCTCGCCCGAGTCATTCCCGATGACGAGTTTGGAAAGTGGCTTGCTCCCATAGGCGAGTTCCTGATCCCTGCCCGCTCCCATAGGCGGGTTCCTGATCCCAGCTCGCTCCCGATGGTGAGTTCCTGATCCCAGCTCGCTCCCGATGGTGGGTTCCTGATCCCAGCTCGCTCCCGATGGGGAGTTCCGGATCCCAGCTCGCTCCCGATGGGGAGTTCCGGATCCCAACTCGCTCCCGATGGGGAGTTCCGGATCCCAGCTCGCTCCCGATGATGAGTTCCTGATCCCGGCTCGCTCCCGATGGCGAGTTCCGAATCCCAGATCGCTCCCGATGGCGAGTTCCGAATCCCAGATCGCTCCCATAGGCGAGTTCCTGATCCCAGCTCGCTCCCGATGGTGAGTTCCTGATCACAGCTCGCTCCCGATGGTGGGTTCCTGATCCCAGCTCGCTCCCGATGGGGAGTTCCCGATCCCAGCTTGCTCCCGATGGCGAGTTCCTGATCCCAGCTCGCTCCCGATGGTGAGTTCCTGATCACAGCTCGCTCCCGATGTTGAGTTCCTGATCCTGGCTCGCTCCCGATGGCGAGTTCCGAATCCCAGATCGCTCCCATAGGCAAGTTCCTGATCCCAGCTCACTCCTAATGGGGAGTTCCGGATCCCAGCTCGCTCCCGATGGGGAGTTCCAGATTCCAGCTCGCTCCCATAGGCGAGTTCCTGATCCCAGCTCGCTCCCGATGGTGAGTTCCGGATCCCAGCACGATCCCATAGGCGAGTTCCGGATCCCGGGTCATTCCCGATGACGATTTTGGATAGTGGCTCGCTCCCATAGGCGAGTTCCCGATCCCACCTCGCTCCCATAGGCGAGTTCCTGATCCCTGCTCGCACCCGATGGTGAGTTCTGGATCCCAGCTCGCTCCCGTTGGGGAGTTTCCGATCCCAGCTCGCTCCCATAGGTGAGTTCCTGATCCCTGCTCGCACCCGATGGTGAGTTCTGGATCCCAGCTCACTCCCGATGGCGAGTTCCTGATCCCAGCTCGCTCCCGATGGTGAGTTCCGGATCCCGGCTCGCTCCCGATGGTGAGTTCCGAATCCCTGCTCGCTCCCATAGGCGGGTTCCTGATCCCAGCTCGCTCCTGATGGCGAGTTCCTGATCCCAGCTCGCTCC
Source organism: Scyliorhinus torazame (assembly GCF_047496885.1). NCBI lineage: Eukaryota > Metazoa > Chordata > Chondrichthyes > Carcharhiniformes > Scyliorhinidae > Scyliorhinus > Scyliorhinus torazame. Next base: position 420,267,286 of record NC_092707.1, read on the forward strand.
CGATGGCGAGTTCCTGATCCCAGCTCGCACCCATAGGCGAGTTCCTGATCCCAGCTCGCTCCCGATGGTGAGTTCCGGATCCCAGCACGCTCCCATAGGCGAGTTCCGGATCCCAAGTCATTCCCGATGTCGAGTTTGGATAGTGGCTTGCTCCCATAGGCGAGTTCCTGATCCCCGCACGCTCCCATAGGCGGGTTCCTGATCCCAGCTCGCTCCCGATGGTGAGTTCCTGATCCCAGCTCGCTCCCGATGGTGGGTTCCTGATCCCAGCTCGCTCCCGATGGGGAGTTCCGGATCCCAGCTCGCTCCCGATGGGGAGTTCCGGATCCCAGCTCGCTCCCGATGGGGAGTTCCGGATCCCAGCTCGCTCCCGATGCTGAGTTCCTGATCCCGGCTCGCCCGAGTCATTCCCGATGACGAGTTTGGATAGTGGCTTGCTCCCATAGGCGAGTTCCTGATCCCCGCCCGCTCCCATAGGCGGGTTCCTGATCCCAGCTCGCTCCCGATGGTGAGTTCCTGATCCCAGCTCGCTCCCGATGGTGGGTTCCTGATCCCAGCTCGCTCCCGATGGGGAGTTCCGGATCCCAGCTCGCTCCCGATGGGGAGTTCCGGATCCCAACTCGCTCCCGATGGGGAGTTCCGGATCCCAGCTCGCTCCCGATGATGAGTTCCTGATCCCGGCTCGCTCCCGATGGCGAGTTCCGAATCCCAGATCGCTCCCGATGGCGAGTTCCGAATCCCAGATCGCTCCCATAGGCGAGTTCCTGATCCCAGCTCACTCCCGATGGGGAGTTCCGGATCCCAGCTCGCTCCCGATGGGGAGTTCCTGATCCCAGCTCGCTCCCATGGGCGAGTTACTGATCCCTGCTCGCTCCCGATGACGAGTTCCGGATCCCAGCTCGCTCCCATAGGCGAGTTCCTGATCCCAGCTCGCTCCCGATGGGGAGTTCCGGATCCCAGCTCGCTCCCGATGGGGAGTTCCTGATCACAGCTCGCTCCCGATGGGGAGTTCCGGATCCCAGCTCGCTCCTGATGGTGAGTTCCTGATCCCAGCTCGCTCCCGATGGCGAATTCCGAATCCCAGATCGCTCCCATAGGCGAGTTCCTGATCCCAGCTCGCTCCCGATGGGGAGTTCCTGATCCCAGCTCACTCCCGATGTTGAGTTCCTGATCCCGGCTCGCTCCCGATGGCGAATTCCGAATCCCAGATCGCTCCCATAGGCGAGTTCCTGATCCCAGCTCGCTCCTGATGGGGAGTTCTGGATCCCAGCTCGCTCCCGATGGGGAGTTCCTGATCCCAGCTCACTCCCGATGGCGAGTTCCGAATCCCAGCTTGCTCCCGATGGTGAGTTCCTGATCCCAGCTCGCTCCCGATGGTGAGTTCCTGATCCCAGCTCGCTCCCGATGGCGAGTTTCTGATCCCAGCTCGCTCCCGATGGCGTGTTCCTGATCCCAGCTCGCTCCCGATGGGGAGTTCCTGATCCCAGCTCGCTCCCGATGGCGAGTTCCTGATCCCAGTTCGCTCCCGATGGTGAGTTCCTGATCCCAGCTTGCTCCCGATGGTGAGTTCCTGATCCCAGCTCGCTCCCATAGGCGAGTTCCTGATCCCAGCTCGCTCCCGATGGCGTGTTCCTGATCCCAGCTCGCTCCCGATGGGGAGTTCCTGATCCCAGCTCGCTCCCGATGGCGAGTTCCTGATCCCAGCTCGCTCCCGATGGTGAGTTCCTGATCCCAGCTCGCTCCCATAGGCGAGTTCCTGATCCCCGCTCGCTCCCGATGGTGAGTTCCGGATCCCAGCTCGCTCCCGATGGGGAGTTCCTGATCCCAGCTCGCTCCCGATAGTGAGTTCCGGATCCCAGCTCGCTCCCGATGGTGAGTTCCTGATCCCAGCTCGCTCCCGATGGTGGGTTCCTGATCCCAGCTCACTCCCGATGGGGAGTTCCAGATCCCAGCTCGCTCCCGATGGGGAGTTCCTGATCCCAGCTCGCTCCCGATGGTGAGTTCCTGATCCCAGCTCGCTCCCGATGTTGAGTTCCTGATCCCCGCTCGCTCCCGACGGTGAGTTCCGGATCCCAGCTCGCTCCCGATGGGGAGTTCCGGATCCCAGCTCGCTCCCGATGGGGAGTTCCTGATGCCAGCTCACTCCGGATGGTGAGTTCCGAATCCCAGCTCGCTCCCGATGGTGAGTCCCGGATCCCAGCTCGCTCCCGATGGGGAGTTCCTGATGCCAGCTCACTCCGGATGGTGAGTTCCGAATCCCAGCTCGCTCCTGATGGTGAGTCCCGGATCCCAGCTCGCTCCCGATGGGGAGTTCCTGATCCCAGCTCGCTCCCGATGGTGAGTTCCTGATCCCAGCTCGCTCCCGATGTTGAGTTCCTGATCCCCGCTCGCTCCCGACGGTGAGTTCCGGATCCCAGCTCGCTCCCGATGGCGAGTTCCGGATCCCAGCTCGCTCCCGATGGGGAGTTCCTGATGCCAGCTCACTCCGGATGGTGAGTTCCGAATCCCAGCTCGCTCCCGATGGTGAGTCCCGGATCCCAGCTCGCTCCCGATGGGGAGTTCCTGATCCCAGCTCGCTCCCGATGGTGAGTTCCTGATCCCAGCTTGCTCCCGATGGCGAGTTTCTGATCCCAGCTCGCTCCCGATGGCGTGTTCCTGATCCCAGCTCGCTCCCGATGGGGAGTTCCTGATCCCAGCTCGCTCCCGATGGCGAGTTCCTGATCCCAGTTCGCTCCCGATGGTGAGTTCCTGATCCCAGCTTGCTCCCGATGGTGAGTTCCTGATCCCAGCTCGCTCCCATAGGCGAGTTCCTGATCCCAGCTCGCTCCCGATGGCGTGTTCCTGATCCCAGCTCGCTCCCGATGGTGGGTTCCTGATCCCAGCTCACTCCCGATGGGGAGTTCCAGATCCCAGCTCGCTCCCGATGGGGAGTTCCTGATCCCAGCTCGCTCCCGATGGTGAGTTCCTGATCCCAGCTCGCTCCCGATGTTGAGTTCCTGATCCCCGCTCGCTCCCGACGGTGAGTTCCGGATCCCAGCTCGCTCCCGATGGGGAGTTCCGGATCCCAGCTCGCTCCCGATGGGGAGTTCCTGATGCCAGCTCACTCCGGATGGTGAGTTCCGAATCCCAGCTCGCTCCCGATGGTGAGTCCCGGATCCCAGCTCGCTCCCGATGGGGAGTTCCTGATGCCAGCTCACTCCGGATGGTGAGTTCCGAATCCCAGCTCGCTCCCGATGGTGAGTCCCGGATCCCAGCTCGCTCCCGATGGGGAGTTCCTGATCCCAGCTCGCTCCCGATGGTGAGTTCCTGATCCCAGCTCGCTCCCGATGTTGAGTTCCTGATCCCCGCTCGCTCCCGACGGTGAGTTCCGGATCCCAGCTCGCTCCCGATGGCGTGTTCCGGATCCCAGCTCGCTCCCGATGGGGAGTTCCTGATGCCAGCTCACTCCGGATGGTGAGTTCCGAATCCCAGCTCGCTCCCGATGGTGAGTCCCGGATCCCAGCTCGCTCCCGATGGGGAGTTCCTGATCCCAGCTCGCTCCCGATGGTGAGTTCCTGATCCCAGCTCGCTCCCGATGGCGAGTTTCTGATCCCAGCTCGCTCCCGATGGCGTGTTCCTGATCCCAGCTCGCTCCCGATGGGGAGTTCCTGATCCCAGCTCGCTCCCGATGGCGAGTTCCTGATCCCAGTTCGCTCCCGATGGTGAGTTCCTGATCCCAGCTTGCTCCCGATGGTGAGTTCCTGATCCCAGCTCGCTCCCATAGGCGAGTTCCTGATCCCAGCTCGCTCCCGATGGCGTGTTCCTGATCCCAGCTCGCTCCCGATGGGGAGTTCCTGATCCCAGCTCGCTCCCGATGGCGAGTTCCTGATCCCAGCTCGCTCCCGATGGTGAGTTCCTGATCCCAGCTCGCTCCCATAGGCGAGTTCCTGATCCCCGCTCGCTCCCGATGGTGAGTTCCGGATCCCAGCTCGCTCCCGATGGGGAGTTCCTGATCCCAGCTCGCTCCCGATAGTGAGTTCCGGATCCCAGCTCGCTCCCGATGGTGAGTTCCTGATCCCAGCTCGCTCCCGATGGTGGGTTCCTGATCCCAGCTCACTCCCGATGGGGAGTTCCAGATCCCAGCTCGCTCCCGATGGGGAGTTCCTGATCCCAGCTCGCTCCCGATGGTGAGTTCCTGATCCCAGCTCGCTCCCGATGTTGAGTTCCTGATCCCCGCTCGCTCCCGACGGTGAGTTCCGGATCCCAGCTCGCTCCCGATGGGGAGTTCCGGATCCCAGCTCGCTCCCGATGGGGAGTTCCTGATGCCAGCTCACTCCGGATGGTGAGTTCCGAATCCCAGCTCGCTCCCGATGGTGAGTCCCGGATCCCAGCTCGCTCCCGATGGGGAGTTCCTGATGCCAGCTCACTCCGGATGGTGAGTTCCGAATCCCAGCTCGCTCCCGATGGGGAGTTCCTGATGCCAGCTCACTCCGGATGGTGAGTTCCGAATCCCAGCTCGCTCCCGATGGTGAGTCCCGGATCCCAGCTCGCTCCCGATGGGGAGTTCCTGATCCCAGCTCGCTCCCGATGGTGAGTCCCGGATCCCAGCTCGCTCCCGATGGCGTGTTCCTGATCCCAGCTCGCTCCCGATGGTGAGTTCCTGATCCCAGCTCGCTCCCGATGGCGTGTTCCTGATCCCTGCTCGCTCCCGATGGCGAGTTCCTGATCCCAGCTCGCTCCCGATGGTGAGTTCCTGATCCCAGCTCGCTCCCGATGGCGTGTTCCTGATCCCAGCTCGCTCCCGATGGTGAGTTCCGGATCCCAGCTCGCTCCCGATGGTGAGTTCCTGATCCCAGCTCGCTCCCGATGGCGTGTTCCTGATCCCAGCTCGCTCCCGATGGCGAGTTCCTGATCCCAGCTCGCTCCCGACGGTGAGTTCCTGATCCCCGCTCGCTCCCGATGGTGAGTCCCGGATCCCAGCTCGCTCCCGATGGGGAGTTCCGGATCCCAGCTCACTCCGGATGGTGAGTTCCGAATCCCAGCTCGCTCCCGATGGTGAGTCCCGGATCCCAGCTCGCTCCCGATGGCGAGTTCCTGATCCCAGCTCGCTCCCGATGGGGAGTTCCTGATCCCAGCTCGCTCCCGATGGCGTGTTCCTGATCCCAGCTCGCTCCCGATGCCGAGTTCCTGATCCCAGCTCGCTCCCGATGGCGAGTTCCTGATCCCAGCTCGCTCCCGATGGCGTGTTCCTGATCCCAGCTCGCTCCCGATGCCGAGTTCCGGATCCCAGCTCGCTCCCATAGGCGAGTTCCTGATACCAGCTCGCTCCCGATGGGTAGTTCCTGATCCCAGCTCGCTCCCGATGGCGAGTTCCTGATCCCAGCTCGCTCCCGATGCCGAGTTCCGGATCCCAGCTCGCTCCCGATGCCGAGTTCCTGATCCCAGCTCGCTCCCATAGGCGAGTTCCTGATCCCTGCTCGCTCCCGATGGTGAGTTCCGGATCCCAGCTCGCTCCCGATGGCGAGTTCCTGATCCCAGCTCGCTCCCGATGGGGAGTTCCGGATCCCAGCTCGCTCCCATAGGCGAGTTCCGGATCCCAGCTCGCTCCCGATGTTGAGTTCCTGATCCCTGCTCGCTCCCGATGGCGAGTTCCTGATCCCTGCTCACTCCCGATGGCGAGTTCCTGATCCCTGCTCACTCCCGATGGCGAGTTCCTGATCCCAGCTCGCTCCCGATGGCGAGTTCCTGATCCCAGCTCGCTCCCGATGGCGAGTTCCTGATCCCTGCTCACTCCCGATGGCGAGTTCCTGATCCCTGCTCACTCCCGATGGCGAGTTCCTGATCCCAGCTCGCTCCCGATGGCGAGTTCCTGATCCCAGCTCGCTCCCGATGGGGAGTTCCGGATCCCAGCTCGCTCCCATAGGCGAGTTCCTGATCCCAGCTCGCTCCCGATGGCGAGTTCCTGATCCCTGCTCACTCCCGATGGCGAGTTCCTGATCCCAGCTCGCTCCCGATGGTGGGTTCCTGATCCCAGCTCGCTCCCGATGGTGAGTTCCGGATCCCAGCTCGCTCCCGATGGCGAGTTCCTGGTCCCAGCTCGCTCCCGATGGGGAGTTCCTGATCCCAGCTCGCTCCCGATGGCGAGTTCCTGATCCCAGCTCGCTCCCGATGGGGTGTTCCGGATCCCAGCTCGCTCCCATAGGCGAGTTCCTGATCCCAGCTCGCTCCCGATGGTGGGTTCCTGATCCCAGCTCGCTCCCGATGGCGAGTTCCTGATCCCAGCTCGCTCCCATAGGCGAGTTCCTGATTCCTGCTCGCTCCCGATGGGGAGTTCCTGATCCCAGCTCGCTCCCGATGGTGAGTTCCGGATCCCAGCTCGCTCCCGATGGTGAGTTCCTGATCCCAGCTCGCTCCCGATGGCGAGTTCCTGATCCCAGCTCGCTCCCGATGGGGAGTTCCGGATCCCAGCTCGCTCCCATAGGCGAGTTCCGGATCCCAGCTCGCTCCCGATGTTGAGTTCCTGATCCCTGCTCACTCCCGATGGCGAGTTCCTGATCCCAGCTCGCTCCCGATGGTGGGTTCCTGATCCCAGCTCGCTCCCGATGGTGAGTTCCGGATCCCAGCTCGCTCCCGATGGCGAGTTCCTGATCCCAGCTCGCTCCCGATGGGGAGTTCCTGATCCCAGCTCGCTCCCGATGGCGAGTTCCTGATCCCAGCTCGCTCCCGATGGGGAGTTCCGGATCCCAGCTCGCTCCCATAGGCGAGTTCCTGATCCCAGCTCGCTCCCGATGGTGGGTTCCTGATCCCAGCTCGCTCCCGATGGCGAGTTCCTGATCCCAGCTCGCTCCCGATGGCGAGTTCCTGATCCCAGCTCGCTCCCGATGGGGAGTTCCTGATCCCAGCTCGCTCCCGATGGGGAGTTCCTGGTCCCCGCTCGTTCCCGATGGGGAGTTCCTGATCCCTGCTCGCTCCCGATGACGTGGTCCGGATCCCAGCTCGCTCCCGATGGTGAGTTCCGGATCCCAGCTCACTCCGGATGGTGAGTTCCGAATCCCAGCTCGCTCCCGATGGTGAGTTCCGGATCCCGGCTCACTCCCGATGGCGAGTTCCGAATCCCCGCTCACTCCCATAGGCGAGTTCATGACCCCGGCTCGTTCCCGATGGGGAGTTCCGGATCCCCGCTCGCTCCCGATGGGGAGTTCCGAATCCCCGCTCACTCCCATAGGCGAGTTCATGACCCCGGCTCGTTCCCGATGGGGAGTTCCTGATCCCAGCTCGCTCCCGATGGCGAGTTCCTGATCACAGCTAGCTCCCGATGGCGAGTTCCGGATCCCTGCTCGCTCCCATAGGCGGGTTCCTGCTCCCAGCTCGCTCCCGATGGTGAGTTCCGGATCCCACCTCGCTCCTGATGGCGAATTCCGGATCCCTGCTCGCTCCTGATAGCGAATTCCGGATCCCGGCTCGCTCCCAGTGGCGAGTTCCAAATCCCAGTTCGCTCCCGATGGTGAGTTCCGGATCCCAGCTCGCTCCCGATGGGGAGTTTTAAATCCCAGCTCGCTCCCATAGGCGAGTTCCTGATCCCAGCTCGCTCCTGATGGTGAGTTCCGAATCCCAGCTCGCTCCTGATGGCGAATTCCGGATCCCGACTCGCTCTCGGGGGCGAGTTCCAAATCCCAGCTCGCTCCCATTGGCGAGTTCCGGATCCCGACTCGCTCCCGATGGCGAGTTCCAGATCCCGGCTCGCTCCCGATGCCGAGTTCCAGATCCCTGCTCGCTCCCGATGGGGAGTTCCTGATCCCTGCTCGCTCCCGATAGTGAGTTCCGAATCCCAGCTCGCTCCCATAGGCGAGTTCCTGATCCCAGCTCGCTCCCGATGGTGAGTTCCGGATCCCACCTCGCTCCTGATGGCGAATTCCGGATCCCTGCTCGCTCCTGATAGCGAATTCCGGATCCCTGCTCGCTCCTGATAGCGAATTCCGGATCCCGACTCGCTCCCGGGGGCGAGTTCCAAATCCCAGCTCGCTCCCATTGGCGAGTTCCGGATCCCACCTCGCTCCTGATGGCGAATTCCAGATCCCTGCTCGCTCCTGATAGCGAATTCCGGATCCCGGCTCGCTCCCGGTGGCGAGTTCCAAATCCCAGTTCGCTCCCGATGGTGAGTTCCGGATCCCAGCTCGCTCCCGATGGGGAGTTCCAGATCCCAGCTCGCTCCCGATGGTGAGTTCCTGATCACAGCTTGCTCCCGATGTTGAGTTCCTGATCCCTGCTCGCTCCCGATGGCGAGTTTTGGATCCCAGCTCGCTCCCATAGGCGAGTTCCTGATCCCAGCTCGCTCCTGATGGTGAGTTCCGGATCCCAGCTCGCTCCTGATGGCGAATTCCGGATCCCTGCTCGCTCCTGATGGCGAGTTCCGGATCCCGACTCGCTCCCGATGGCGAGTTCCGGATCCCGGCTCGCTCCCGATGCCGAGTTCCGGATCCCTGCTCGCTCCCGATGGGGAGTTCCTGATCCCTGCTCGCTCCCGATAGTGAGTTCCGAATCCCAGCTCGCTCCCATAGGCGAGTTCCTGATCCCAGCTCGCTCCCGATGGTGAGTTCCGGATCCCACCTCGCTCCTGATGGCGAATTCCGGATCCCTGCTCGCTCCTGATAGCGAATTCCGGATCCCGACTCGCTCCCGGGGGCGAGTTCCAAATCCCAGCTCGCTCCCATTGGCGAGTTCCGGATCCCACCTCGCTCCTGATGGCGAATTCCAGATCCCTGCTCGCTCCTGATAGCGAATTCCGGATCCCGGCTCGCTCCCGGTGGCGAGTTCCAAATCCCAGTTCGCTCCCGATGGTGAGTTCCGGATCCCAGCTCGCTCCCGATGGGGAGTTTTAAATCCCAGCTCGCTCCCATAGGCGAGTTCCTGATCCCAGCTCGCTCCTGATGGTGAGTTCCGAATCCCAGCTCGCTCCTGATGGCGAATTCCGGATCCCGACTCGCTCTCGGGGGCGAGTTCCAAATCCCAGCTCGCTCCCATTGGCGAGTTCCGGATCCCGACTCGCTCCCGATGGCGAGTTCCAGATCCCGGCTCGCTCCCGATGCCGAGTTCCAGATCCCTGCTCGCTCCCGATGGGGAGTTCCTGATCCCTGCTCGCTCCCGATAGTGAGTTCCGAATCCCAGCTCGCTCCCATAGGCGAGTTCCTGATCCCAGCTCGCTCCCGATGGTGAGTTCCGGATCCCACCTCGCTCCTGATGGCGAATTCCGGATCCCTGCTCGCTCCTGATAGCGAATTCCGGATCCCTGCTCGCTCCTGATAGCGAATTCCGGATCCCGACTCGCTCCCGGGGGCGAGTTCCAAATCCCAGCTCGCTCCCATTGGCGAGTTCCGGATCCCACCTCGCTCCTGATGGCGAATTCCAGATCCCTGCTCGCTCCTGATAGCGAATTCCGGATCCCGGCTCGCTCCCGGTGGCGAGTTCCAAATCCCAGTTCGCTCCCGATGGTGAGTTCCGGATCCCAGCTCGCTCCCGATGGGGAGTTCCAGATCCCAGCTCGCTCCCGATGGTGAGTTCCTGATCACAGCTTGCTCCCGATGTTGAGTTCCTGATCCCTGCTCGCTCCCGATGGCGAGTTTTGGATCCCAGCTCGCTCCCATAGGCGAGTTCCTGATCCCAGCTCGCTCCTGATGGTGAGTTCCGGATCCCAGCTCGCTCCTGATGGCGAATTCCGGATCCCTGCTCGCTCCTGATGGCGAGTTCCGGATCCCGACTCGCTCCCGATGGCGAGTTCCGGATCCCGGCTCGCTCCCGATGCCGAGTTCCGGATCCCTGCTCGCTCCCGATGGGGAGTTCCTGATCCCTGCTCGCTCCCGATAGTGAGTTCCGAATCCCAGCTCGCTCCCATAGGCGAGTTCCTGATCCCAGCTCGCTCCCGATGGTGAGTTCCGGATCCCACCTCGCTCCTGATGGCGAATTCCGGATCCCTGCTCGCTCCTGATAGCGAATTCCGGATCCCGACTCGCTCCCGGGGGCGAGTTCCAAATCCCAGCTCGCTCCCATTGGCGAGTTCCGGATCCCACCTCGCTCCTGATGGCGAATTCCAGATCCCTGCTCGCTCCTGATAGCGAATTCCGGATCCCGGCTCGCTCCCGGTGGCGAGTTCCAAATCCCAGTTCGCTCCCGATGGTGAGTTCCGGATCCCAGCTCGCTCCCGATGGGGAGTTCCAGATCCCAGCTCGCTCCCGATGGTGAGTTCCTGATCACAGCTTGCTCCCGATGTTGAGTTCCTGATCCCTGCTCGCTCCCGATGGCGAGTTTTGGATCCCAGCTCGCTCCCATAGGCGAGTTCCTGATCCCAGCTCGCTCCTGATGGTGAGTTCCGGATCCCAGCTCGCTCCTGATGGCGAATTCCGGATCCCGACTCGCTCCCGGTGGCGAGTTCCGGATCCCGGCTCGCTCCCGATGCCGAGTTCCGGATCCCTGCTCGCTCCCGATGGGGAGTTCCTGATCCCTGCTCGCTCCCGATAGTGAGTTCCGAATCCCAGCTCGCTCCCATAGGCGAGTTCCTGATCCCAGCTCGCTCCCGATGGTGAGTTCCGGATCCCACCTCGCTCCTGATGGCGAATTCCGGATCCCTGCTCGCTCCTGATAGCGAATTCCGGATCCCTGCTCGCTCCTGATGGCAAATTCCGGATCCCGACTCGCTCCCGGGGGCGAGTTCCAAATCCCAGCTCGCTCCCATTGGCGAGTTCCGGATCCCGACTCACTCCCGATGGCGAGTTCCTGATCCCGGCTCGCTCCCGATGCCGAGTTCTGGATCCCTGCTCGCTCCCGATGGGGAGTTCCTGATCCCGGCTCGCTCCCGATGCCGAGTTCCGGATCCCTGCTCGCTCCCAATGGGGAGTTCCTGATCCCGACTCGCTCCCGATGCCGAGTTCCGGATCCCGGCTCACTCCTGATGCCGAGTTCCAAATCCCAGCTCGCTCCCGATGGGGAGTTCGAATCAGTTCTGCTCTCACTGCAAGTTTCTTCAAAGAGATAAGAGTCTTTAAAGCAGTGCAGACTTGTCTGAGGACTGAGGAGCAGGGAAAGAAACTGAGAAACGTCTTTTGAAGATTTACATTGAAGATATACAGCCAGAGTTTCTGCAGGGGTCTGACAGGAGTCAGATCTGTTCTGTGTGAACAGACCTCTTTCTCAAAGATTATTTCTCTGAAGCAAGTGTTCCTCTGTGCCGTTGGTAGTTAAGGTGGATTGAGAGCTAAGATGGTTTACTTCCTTGTTTAAGTGGGAATATAGATAGCATTTAAGGGTATTGTATTCACTGTATTGAGTCGTATCTTTTAAGGGGTTAGTTGTTAATAATTACAATTAATAATTGTAAGCTATTTTCTGGTGAGAAGTTAAAGATTTAAATACTGTGTCAATAATAAAGTTTTCTTTTTTAAAAATAAATTTAGAGTACCCAATTCATTTTTTCCAATTAAGGGGCAAGTTGGCGTGGCCAATCCACCTACCCTGCACATCTCTGTGTTGTGGGGGTGAAACCCACGCAGACACGGGGAGAATGTGCAAACTCCACACGGACAGTGACCCAGAGCCGGGATCGAACCTGGGACCTCGGCGCCGTGAGGCAGCAGGGCTAACCACTGCGCCACCGTGCTGCCCATAATAATGTTTTCTTTTGAAATATCATGGATTCTCAGTCCGCCATCAATGGAACACCATGCTCACCGCCCCGATAGCCCCGTGAAGGCAGTGCATGCCCTGAGCTGCCGAGGGCTTTCAAATTGTACAGTGACGCCCGTTAGATTATCATTAACGGGCCCGACCCGGGATCTCCGGCTCCCCGCCATGCTCCGCCTCCGCCCGGCCGGAGTGACAACGGTGCCGTTTACTGGTGGTGTTTAACGTCAGGAGTCAGGCACCAAGGCTGCTGAGGGAAAGAGAGGAGGTGAGCCAAGTTACCCCCGGTGTAATGGTGGGGTTTCCAGTGGTGTCACTGGCCGGGGTGCATCTGCCAGGGCAGGGGGGCAACCAGGAAATGGGCCGTGGGGTCAGGGTGAGGCCCCGGAATTGGGATGTCCGGGCACCGCCCGCCATGAGCGGCCTGCAAGGCAGGCATCTGGCTGGACACCCCACTGACTGCCCGCTGTGGCCACAGATGAGCTGGGCACCACCGGCTGTATGGGTGCCCCTGCCACTGCCACCCTCAGCCCACCCCGGATGGCCACCGGCTTTGACCCAGCGCCGCCTGCGCACTGCGGCCCTGCCCCCATCCATCCGACCCCCAGACAAGTGGGCACAACCGGTGCACCACACAAAGGGCCCACAGCACTCCGCAGTCCCAATTGGTGCCCAGCCTGCAGGCCTGCCACCAAGCATGGTGCCACCCTGCTGGAAGGGTATCACACGGCCTACTCAAGGAGGACCCCCACAGCAGACCCCACAGGAGGGCACAGGACAGGGGCTGCCGACAGTATCGATGGCATGGGGAGCATCAGCCACTGGTAGCTCCGCCGACAGGGGCAGATGATGGGGTTAGAGGCCCCGCAATACCAGGCATCGCTGTGGGCGGGGGTGCAGAGGGCACAGTGTCAGGGGAGCGGCTGGGGGTGGTGATGGGAATGGGGAGAGGGGTATAAATATGCAGGGGCAGGGGCTGCACTGCATGCCAGGGTCACCGTGTAGCCTGTTGGACCTGGTTGGGCAACGGGGGTACTCACCATGCCAACATGTCTGCCCTTCACCCCCTGTGGAGAATGGATTTGGGTATCAAACCAGGAGTGGTTGGCATCTTCCTGGGCTCTGCTGCCCTGGCAGCTACACTGTGGCTGCACGACATCCTTATTCTGCCACACTCAACTATTCCCAACACATTCGAGGTGTGGGGGCTGGGTACCGGGGTGGTGTGCGGCGATGGGTCACTCACCGGGGAGGCACTACCACATGGCGCTCCCACATTTCCAGCCCCCGACTGCCCAGGGGACCCTGGCAAGTGCCCAACGCCAACACCCAAACCCCACACCACCAGCGTCCCACCGCCCAATCCACCCCTCCCCCCACTCTGCCACCCTCCCCCAGGCACCTGGCACACCCTCTGCTCTCAGCCCAGCCGATCTCTGAAACCCTTCAGGCTGAGGGCCGAGGCAGGCAGGAATTGTGCCCCAGTCTGCATCACGAACCTGTCTGCTTCAGCCCTGCAAACGTACCTGACCTCACTGGCCCTGACGCTCCTCTGGGTCCCCCAGGCGGCGCATTAGGAGAGGGGCAGCCTGCTGTATATCTCACCCTGCAACCTGAGTCTCCTTTAGTGGTCGTCCTCGGGAGTGACCACCCTGAATGAGTGTCACAGGTTGCGTGGTGCCCCCCTGCTGGGTGTGCCAGGGAAGATGGGGTGATGCGGAGGTCCTGCTTGTTCCGACACCTCCCCGGCGGGAGTGACCGGCACGGACCCCATCTCCTCCTCCTTCAGGGTGCCCAAGAGCCCCCAGGCTACTCCTTGGGATTGGGGGGGGGGGGGGAACAGCTTGGAGCGAGCTCCCGGGCAACTGCCATTACCTGGCGCTGCCTGTCCTGGGTACCTGCCCGTCTGGACCGGGGTCGCAATGCTCATGACCATGGAGCAGAGGGACATGGCAACCTCCCTCTGTGACTGCCTCAGGACAGCCAGCGCCAGACCAATGCCCTCGACACTCGCAGCTATGGCCACTGTGACTGGGCCAATCTCTGGAGCACTGCTTAAATGTCCATGTCGCTCTGGTACATGGCTACTGTGCCTCAGACACGCCCCCGGGCCTTGGACAGCTTGACCCAAGGCCTCCACCGTGGCTGTAATAATAATAATAAGCTTTATTGTCACAAGTAGGCTTACATTAAAACTGCAATGAAGTTACTGTGAAAAGCCCCTAGTCGCCACATTCTGGCGCCTGTTCGGGTACACAGAGGGAGAATTCAGAATGTCCAATTCACCTAACAGCACGTCTTTCGGGACTTGTGGGAGGAAACCGGAGCACCCGGAGGAAACCCACGCAGGCACGGCGAGAACGTGCAGACTCCGCACTGACAGTGACCCAAGCCGGGAATCGAACCTGGGACCCTGGCGCTGTGAAGCAACAGTGCTAACCACTGTGCTACCGTGCCGCCCATATCTGCACGGGATG